>NC_037351.1:0-185000 GCF_002263795.3 Bos taurus | reverse complement strand
AAAAATATATAATTATATAAATAATATATATAATAAATACATATATTTATTATATATATTTTATATATATTATAATATATAATATATATTTATATAAATATATAAATAATATATATAATAAATATATTTATAATATATATATAATATATATTATAAAATATATAATATATATTATATATATAATATACATGTTTTAAAACATATGATTATATGTTTTATATATAATCATATAATATATATAATTATCTATATTATATAATTATATATCATACATATATTATATATATTTTATATAATATATAATATACTTATATTCTATATATGATAATATATTGTATTTGTATTTATATATGTTACATATTTATAATAATATACATATAATATTTATATATATTACATTCATATATATATATTATATATATAAATATTATGCTTATATTATACATCTAATATAATATATATTATATAATATACTATATATAATTTAATATATATAATATGTAAATAAATATATAAATAATATATAAATATGAACTATAAAATATATTTATATAAAATATATATTTTATTTATATAAAAATGTTTTATTTATATAAAATATATTTATATATTTATATTAAAATAAACATATATAAAATATATATAATATAAAAATATATAATATAATATATAATTATATATATTAAATATATTTAATATATATTACTTAGTTTATATATATTTAAATACATAATTTATATGTATTTAAATATAAATATTAAATATATAAATATATATGAATATATAAATATAAACTATAAATATATAAATATTTTTATATATTTAAATATATAATTTATATATGTATAATTTAATACATTTATATATAATATTTAATAATATTTAGTATATAATATAATATTATATATATAATATATATATATATATCATATGTATATGTTCCTGCCTGGAGAATCCCAGGAACAGGGGTGCCTGGTGGGTTGCCGTCTATGGTGTCTCACAGAGTCAGAGGACTGAAGTGACTTAGCAACAGCAATATTATATCATATTATATATATTATATCTTATATATCATATATTATATATATTTATTACACATATAATATATAGTAGTGGCCAAGGACTGGAAAAGATCAGTTTTCATACCAATCCCAAAGAAAGGCAATGCCAAAGAATGCTCAAACTACCGCACAATTGCACTCATCTCACACGCTAGTAAAGGGGATGACAGAGGATGAGATGGCTGGATGGCATCACTGACTCGATGGACGTGAGTCTCAGTGAACTCCGGGAGTTGGTGGTGGACAGGGTGGCCTGGCGTGCTGCGATTCATGGGATCACAATGTGTCGGACACGACTGAGCGACTGATCTGATCTGATCTGATATATAACATACATATATAATATACATATATATATTATATAATATATATAATATTATATTAAATTGAATTATATTATATTATAAATATTAACAATATATTTAATACTATAATATTATAATATTCTTCATAACTCAGGGATGGAACCTGGACCTCCCACATTGCAGGCAGATTTTCTAACATCTGAGCCACCAGGGAGGTCCTATACTTTGATATTTCTTTGAGATTTACACTATATTTCTAAGTCTTGATTTCATAAATGAGCAGCAGCAAGCATTTCTGTTAATTTCATATTCACCTCTTTGTTGTCCCTGGTGGCTCAGATGGTAAAGGGTCTGCCTGCATTGGGGAGACCCAGCTTAGATCTCTGAGTGGGGAAGATCCCCTGGAGAAGGGAATGGCAACCCATTCCAGTGTTCTTGTCTAGAGAATCCCAGGGACAGGGGAGCCTGAGCATATTCTGAAATTCTGTTCCACTCCAGTAGCTTGTTTAATTCCTTTAGAGTTTCTGGATGGAATACACATTCTAAGCAGAACTATCTTTCAAATTACAGGAATTAGAAGTTGTTTAGGATATTTTTGTCATACAGAAAATTATAATTTATAATTCTAACATCAACAGCTTATAATTCAGTGTTTCTTTGTTAGCTTCCTTTGAAGTTTTTAGGTCATTAGGTAATATTTAGCTGAGAAATATATGAACTGAGAAGCAAACAGGTAAGCAATAAGAAAAACACTAGTTTTATTGCATATTTTGTCTGTGTCATTGTATGTGGTTTTATACACACACACACACACACACACACACACACACATATATCAAAACATCAAATTTATACCTTATATATAAATTCTGTTTGTCAATTATACCTTGGTAAATCTAAAAGAAATTAACAGCATTAAACAATGTATTTAAAAAAGAGAAATGTGTACTGTGCAATCTAGATAACTTTTGCTGCTGCTGCTGCTGCTAAGTCGCTTCAGTCATGTCCGATTCTGTGCGACCTCAGAGACGGCAGCTCACCAGGCTCCCCCGTCCCCGGGATTCTCCAGACAAGAACACTGGAGTGGGTTGCCATTTCCTTCTCCAATGCATGAAAGTGAAAAGTGAAAGTGAAGTCACTCAGTCGTGCCCGACTCTTAGTGACCCCATGTACTGCAGCCTAGCAGGCTCCTCCGTTCATGGGATTTTCCAGGCAAGAATGCTGGAGTGGGTTGCCATTGCCTTTTCCATAACTTTTGCTATGATGTTATTATGCAGCAGTTTTGGAGTCTCCGGGAATGATAATGGGGCTTAGTGAGAAGGTGACAGTTAAACTTTTGACTTACTTTCATACACAATGTTTCTAAGTCTGCTATTGATTTTTCCTCATGTTTTCAAGAAATATAAATTGCATCAGAAAACAATAATTAGCTTTAATTTCTTGTTTTGAGCCTCTGAAGAGGAAGGAAAGGGATTCTCTCTAGGGCTTTGTGCCACAGAGAGTGGAGGAGACATATGGGACTCAGCCTTCCCGGTAAATCAACAAGTCCTCTGGAGGGCGGAGGGGGACTGCCTTTCCCACAGTCCCATGTAGGGTATCTAATAGATACCTTGCTGCTGCTGCTGCTAAGTCACCTCAGTCGTGTCCGACTCTGTGCGACCCCATGACGGCAGCCCACCAGGCTCCCCCATCCCTGGGACTTAGCTTCAGTTATTTCTTCATGAGGGAAATCACTTGGGGGAATTTTGAGTCAGTGCAAACGTTACATACCGGGAACAAGAAGTGCATATTTTCCTTAAAGATGTGTAGAAGGGCCTGGCTTAGCTGAAAGCCTTTATAGCAGTGTCCTGAACAAGTGTTTTTGGGAGTGAGGACAGAGGGGCCCAAGACTCTTTGGTGCATGTCTCTCTGTTTCTGCCATTTGGGGTAGAACTGTTCAAGGGAGAATAGGCAGGTATTTAACCAAAATTGAATTTAAAAAAATTAAAAGATAACTTCTGGAGAAATAGAATCAACAAGGTTGCTCTAAATAAGATTTTCAGTTCAGTTCAGTTCAGTCCCTCAGTCGTGTCCGACTCTTTTCGACCCCATGAATCGCAGCACGCCACGCTTCCCTGTCCATCACCAACTCCCGGAGTTCACTCAGACTCACATCCATCGAGTCAGTGATGCCATCCAGCCATGTCATCCTCTGTCGTCCCCTTCTCCTCCTGCCCCCAATCCCTCCAAGCATCAGAGTCTTTTCCAATGAGTCAACTCTTCACACGAGGTGGCCAAAGTACTGGAGTTTCAGCTTCAGCATCATTCCCTCCAAAGAAATCCCAGGGCTGATCTCCTTCAGAATGGACTGGTTGGATCTCCTTGAAGTCCAAGGGACTCTCAAGAGTCTTCTCCAACACCACAGTTCAAAAGCATCAATTCTTTGGCTCTCAGCCTTCTTCACAGTCCAACTCTCACATCCATACATGACCACTGGAAAAACCATAACCTTGACTAGACGGACCTTTGTTGGCAGAGTAATGTCTCTGCTTTTGAATATGCTGTCTAGGTTGGTCATAACTTCCCTTCCAAGGAGTAAGCGTCTTTTAATTTCACGGCTACAGTCACCATCTGCAGTGATTTTGGAGCCCAGAAAAATAAAGTCTGACACTGTTTCCACTGTTTCCCCATCTATTTGCCATGAAGTGATGGGACCGGAGGCCATGATCTTCGTTTTCTGAATGTTGAGCTTGAAGCCAACTTTTTCAGTCTCCACTTTCACTTTCATCAGGAGGCTTTTTAGTTCCTCTTCACCTTCTACCATAAGGGTGGTGTCATCTGCATATCTGAGGTTATTGATATTTCTCCTGGCAATCTTGATGCCAGCTTGTGTTTCTTCCAGTCCAGCGTTTCTCATGATGTACTCTGCAAAGAAGTTAAATAAACAGGGTGACAATATACAACCTTGATGTACTCCTTTTCCTATTTGGAAACAGTCTGTTGTTCCATGTCCAGTTCTAACTGTTGCTTCCTGACCTGCATACAGATTTCTCAGGAGGCAGGTCAGGTAGTCTGGTATTCCCATCTCTTTCAGAATTTTCCACAGTTTATTGTGATCAACACAATCAAAGGCTTTGGCATAGTCAATAAAGCAGAAATAGGTGTTTTTCTGGAACTCTCTTGCTTTTTCCATGTTCCAGCGGATATTGGCAATTTGATCTCTGGTTCCTCTGCCTTTTCTAAAACCAGCTTGAACATCTGAAAGTTCATGGTTCACGTATTGCTGAAGCCTGGCTTGGAGAATTTTGAGCATTCCTTTACTAGCGTGTGAGATGAGTGCAATTGTGCGGTAGTTTGAGCATTCTTTGGCATTGCCTTTCTTTGGGATTGGAATGAAAACTGACCTTTTCCAGTCCTGTGGCCACTGCTGAGTTTTCCAAATTTGCTGGCATATTGCGTGCAGCACTTTCACAGCATCATCTGTCAGCACTTGAAATAGCTCACCTGGAATTCCATCACCTCCACTAGCTTTGTTCGTAGTGATGCTTTCTAAGGCCCATTGGACTTCACATTCCAGGATGTCTGGCTCTAGGTGAGTGATCACACCATCGTGATTACCTGGGTCGTGAAGATCTTTTTTGTACAGTTCTTCTGTGTATTCTTGCCACCTCTTCTTAATATCTTCTGCTTCCATTAGGTCCATACCATTTCTGTCCTTTATCGAGCCCATCTTTGCATGAAATGTTCCCTTGGTATCTCTAATTTTCTTGAAGAGATCTCTAGTCTTTCTCATTCTGTTGTTTTCCTCTATTTCTTTGCATTGATCACTGAGGAAGGCTTTCTTTTCTATTCTTGCTATTCTTTGGAACTCTACATTCAGATGCTTATATCTTTCCTTTTCTCCTTTGCTTTTCACTTCTCTTCTTTTCACAGCTATTTGTAAGGCCTCCCCAGACAGCCATTTTGCTTTTTTGCATTTCTTTTCCATGGGGATGGTCTTGATCCCTGTCTCCTGTACAATGTCAGGAACCTCAGTCCATAGTTCATCAGGCACTCTATCAATCAGATCTAGTCCCTTAAATCTATTTCTCACTTCCACTGTATAATCATATGGGATTTGATTTAGGTCATACTTGAATGGTCTAGTGATTTTCCCTACTTTCAATTCAATTTCAGCCTGAATTTGGCAATAAGAAGTTCATGATCTGAGCCATAGTCAGCTCCTGGTCTTGTTTTTGTTGACTATATAGAGCTTCTCCATCTTTGGCTGCAAAGAATATCATCAATCTGATTTCAGTGTTGACCATCTGGTGATGTCCATGTATAGAGTCTTCTCTTGTGTTGTTGGAAGAGGGTGTTTGCTATGACCAGTGCATTTTCTTGGCAAAACTCTATTAGTCTTTGCCCTGCTTCATTCTGTATTCCAAGGCCAAATTTGCCTGTTATTCTGGGCATTTCTTGACTTCCTACTTTTACATTCCATTCCCCTATAATGAAAATACATCTTTTTTGGGTGTTAGTTCTAAAACGTCTTGTAGGTCTTCCCAGAACTGTTCAACTTCAGCTTCTTCAGCATTACTGGTTGGGGCATAGACTTGGATTACTGTGATATTGAATGGTTTGCCTTGGAAATGAACAGAGATCATTCTGTCATTTTTGAGATTGCATCCAAGTACTGCATTTCAGACTCTTTTGTTGACCATAATGGCTACTCCATTTCTTCTGAGGGATTCCTGCCTGCAGTAATAGATATAATGGTCATCTGAGTTAAATTCACCCATTCCAGTCCATTTTAGTTTGCTGATTCCTAGAATGTCGATGTTCACTCTTGCCATCTCCTGTTTGACCACTTCCAATTTGCCTTGATTCATGGACCTGACATTCCAGGTTCCTATGCAATATTGCTCTTTACCTCATCGGACCTTGCTTGTATCACCAGTTACATCCACAGCTGGGTGTTGTTTTTGCTTTGGCTCCATCCCTTCATTCTTTCTGGAGTCATTTCTCCACCAATCTCCAGTAGCATATTGGGCACCTACTGACCTGGGGAGTTCCTCTTTCAGTATCCTATCATTTTGCCTTTTCATACTGTTCATGGGGTTCTCAAGGCAAGAATACTGAAGTGGTTTGCCATTTACTTCTCCAGTGGACCACATTCTGTCAGACCTCTCCACCATGACCTGCCTGTCTTGGGTGGCCCCATGGGCATGGCTTAGTTTCATTGAGTTAGACAAAGCTGTGGTCCTAGTGTGATTAGATTGATTAGTTTTCTTTGAGTATGGTTTCAGTGTGTCTGCCCTCTGATGCCCTCTTGCAACACCTACTGTCTTACTTGGGTTTCTCTTACCTTGGACGTGAGATATCTCTTCACGGCTGCTCTAGCAAAGTGCAGCCACTGCTCCTTACCTTGGACGAGGGGTATCTCCTCACCACCACCCCTTCTGACCTTGAACGTGGAATAGCTCCTCTAGGCCCTCCTGTGCCCATGCAGCCACCACTCCTTGGAGGTGGGGTTGCTCCTCCTGGCCGCAGCCCCTGGCCTTGGGCATGGGGTAGCACCTCTCGGCCGCTGTCCCTAACCTAGGACGCAGGGTAGCTCCTCTCGGCTGCGGCCCCTGACCTCAGACGTGGGTTAGCTCCTCTTCGCCATTCCTGCACTGTTGTTTACACCAATTGGCCTGGTATGGAAAAACAAGTGCTGACTCACAAGACCACAAACAAAAACAATGGGAAGAAATTGTAAGGATAAACATTTTAGACACCATGCTTCCAGGATTGACGATAATACAGGTGGCTTATATAATAGTATTTGGGAGATAAGGAAATAGATATTTAATTACATATAAGTTAACTAGAAGGACATGAAAATCTACCAGAATCGAGTAAAAGATGGTCAGTGGTTTATTCACTCCCCTTCACATCCCAAGGGGACAATAGACAATATCTGGAGGCATTTTTGGTGTCACAGTGCAGGGGCCAGGGGTGAAGGTACTATCGTCTAATAGACAGAGGCCAGAGAAGCTGCACAGGATAGCTCCCCATAAAGAGAATAAGCCAGTCCAAAATATCAATAGTGTCAGAATTGAACGTCTCTGAAAAAAATCACTGATAAAGAATTATGATAGTGAGAACTGGCATGGAAAAATTGTCTTCTGATTGTTATTTAAATATACTTGTGAAAATAGTATGGTGGCTTTTCATAGTATAAAAATTAAATATATGCTCTGATAATCCAGTAACTCTGCTTCTGAATATTTATTTATTTAATTCAAAAGAATTAAAATGATGATTTAAAAGAGATATTAACATTCCCTTGTTCATTGCAGAGCTACTCACAATAACAAAGATTAGAAATAACCTAAATGTCTATGGGCCAAAAAGTGGATCAAGAAAATGTGGCATGTACATAAAAATGGCATAAAAAAAGAAAGAAATTATGCAGTAAATTACCACATGGATGACAGTATGCTTAGTGAAATATGTCAGTCACAGAAAGACAAATACTGTATAACTCCACTTATATGTTCATGGAGTCAAAAAGTGGAGTGATAGATGTCAGAGGCAATAGGAGGGGAAAACAGGAAGTTACAAATCAATGGACATAAAATATCAATTAAGAAAGTTAAATGGGTTCTAGACATATACTGTACAAAAATCATATTGGTAGTCAACAATACTGTATTGTACATTTAAAATATCTTAACTTGGTAGGTCTTATGTGTAATGTTCTTACCACAATAAAATAAAAATAAATATTAGTACAATATGATCACTAAAATCTAAATTTTACTTGGATTCCATCAGCTTTTTCCCTTTAATTCCCTCTTTGTTTTCTTGGACCCAATCCAGGTACCACATTGTACTGTCATCATGTCTCCCTAATGTCTGATCTGTGACAAATTTTGACTCTTTCCTTTTTATTTTCCTTTGGCTTCAATAATTTTAAAGAATATGGATGAGGTATCCTGCAGAATGCTTGCAGATATGGGTTTGCCTAATAATTTTCTTATAGTAAAATGAGATAATAGATTCTGTGGAAAGAATGTCACAGAGGTGAAGTTTCTCATCACATCATGTCAGGGGATAAATGATGCCCACGCTGCACCACTACAGATGCTCACCTGTATCTTGTACTTCAGGTAATGTTGGTCATATTTACTAAACTTGACTGTGAGATTTGAAATGGAGTTGAGTTAATAAAAATTATTTCTACTGTGTTCACTTTCCTTATTTAAATTCTATAGTCCTTGGTTTCTACAATGAATATGTGTTATTTCAATAATTCAATAAACAGAAGTAATTAATGGAATGGACATGGTGGTGCAATCGAACAGAACAGTTATTTTAAAGGGATCAGTTCATTGTCCAAACTAAATATTTAGCTTTGTAAATATCTCTGCTTTAACTCTCAATGAATCATGATGATCTAAATGCTGGACCTTCATACTTCTTCCATATGTTAGAGTAAAATTATGGAGGAACAAGGTTATGCCTGGCATGGTATAGTCCTTAAATTAATATTTAATAATGATTTCATCTATAATTGCATAATTTTTATAATTGCAAAAAAGTATCAGTGTGAGGAAGGGTTGGAGAGAAGTGATTTTAACCTACAAATGTTCATGTGAAATGCCCCTAACGCTGCTCCAGGTTTTATAGAACACAAGAAAGAATTACATCAGAGAATTGTGATTAATTTTAATCATTTCAAGGCTTTAAGAGAATGAGGCAACAGACAGTCTCTAGGGTTTATGCCCCATAGGTTGTGACTCTAGATATAAGACTATATCTGTGACTCCCAACCAGAAGAGATTCTACTTTCACCCATCAGCAGGTATCATGGGAAGCTGCTGTGAAACACAGGAGCTCAGCCTGGCACTCTGTGATGACCTAGGAGAAGGCATGGGAGGGAGGGTGAGGCTCAGAAGGGAGGGAGTATATCTGTATATATCCTTCCAACCAAAATTTAATTCAAAAATAAGATTCTAAACAAAAATTAATATTATTTTCTAAGTAGGGTATTAGAAAAAAAGTGTGAGGGAAAATTTACCATTTAGACATAGAGAGTCCTTGAGTAATACTGAGTCATTGTGAAAGTTACCAATCTGAACTGTAAAGGAAGAGGAAGTGGACTCAGCCTACAGCTTTGTGTGAGAACTGGCTCAGCTGACCCCTTAAAACAACAGGGCTTCCCTGGTGGAACAGTGGTAAAGAATCTGCTGCCAGTGCAAGAGATGCAAGAGACTCGGGTTTGATCCCTGATTTAGGAACATCCCCTGGAGTAGGAAATGGTAACCCACTTCAGTATTTTTGCCTGGAAAAAAATTCCACAGGCAAATGAGTCTGGCGAGCGACATGCAGTTCATGGATTCACAAGAGTCTGAAGCAATGGAGTGACTGAACACAAACAAGTGCCTGGAATGGAGGGTTAGAAGAGCTCTGAGAATCTGTGGAAGGTGCATTATCTGGTTTCTACAAACTTTTGAAGGAGTAGTCAAATTGAAATAAAGACAAATATTTAATTAAAAATAAGCAGAGATTAAACAAACGCTAGTGAAAGAAAAGTAAAAGGCACTATTTTTAATTAGGTATGTAAACCAGCCTTGAGAGCAAAAATTAAACAAAATAGAAAAGAAAGATATAGGAAAGATATTAGCTGTCATATTTCCTAAATCCAAAGAAACTCACCGGCAATTTAAAAATAACATTTGGGTCACAAAATCCATTGGATGAAATAAAACATTAGTTTAATATTAATTTTCAAGTGGCTTAGACAAATCAGCTATATTTAGAATGTCTAGCTTTGTGATAGATTGTCTTTTTAAAATTTATACTCAAATTTATGAGTATGGGAAGATATAGGGATCTTGAGTGTCTCAGTTTTGCCTATGATCTGACATCACTGCTGAGCCATATAAAATCTATTTCTTGAGTTATGGGACTAGAGACAACCTTATCGGAAATGATAGAGAAAAGTCCTGGTATAGTAGGGTCTAAGAGGTGTAGGTCACCAATTGTGCATGCATGTGTGCTGAGTCGCTCAGTTGCGTCCTATTCTTTGTGACTTCATGGACTATATAGCCAACCCGACTCTGTCCACACAATTTTCCACTCAAGGATACTGGAGTGGGTTGCCATTTCCTCCACCAGAGGATCTTCCCAACCCAGGGATTGAACCTGCATCTCTTGCATCTCCTACATTGGCAGGTGGATTCTTTACCACTATCCCTTGAGAAGTCACTGGTCACCAATTAGAGAAATACAATTCTTTTCTATTAGCATTTTCTCATGAAATATCATCACACTGAGATACTAACTTAAATGTTTGGTCTTTCTCTTTTACAGGTAATAATAGAGACAGAATAAATGTCTTTATTTATGGACATTTCTATGTTAGAATCTTTAGTAGTGTTAGTTACATTTTTCTCAACTTCCTTTCTCATCTCACCTGCTGCTGCATTCTAGTATAGCTCTCTGATATATACATTTTCATTGGACAATTTCCCATAGGTTTAAAATCACTAGTTTGTCACAAATTGGAACACGATTATGAATAAATGGAGTATCTTAGTACTAAGACGTTGAACATAGATTCTCTTTTAGACAAATGGAAAATTTCTGGACCAAGATTCCAGTCACAGATGTGTAGATTGATCCTTATTTGCATGTTACAGGGAAAGTCAAGGATCTCTGTCTTCTGCTTTGTCATATCTTTGATAAAGACATAGACTGTATTATCCTTATTATTTGTTCAGTGTTATTATTCCACAAACAATGAGGTGGGATTGATAATTAGGGCTCCCTGGGTTGAGAAGAACACTATCTGAAAAAAATTAACTAAGGTTTATTTTGACAATAGATTTGCTGAGTCAGAAAGAAAAGTAAATGTTAAAGTATCATGTGGAATTAACAATAAAGGCACAGATGTAAACTGTTAGAGGGGCCATTCTTAGTGTCACATTGTGAACATGTGATGCAAAGTGTAACTTATTTAGAATTTTCTCACTTCTGCTACTAGTTTTAGGACTGAAATAATCAGTTATGGTACTAGGCTAGGTTAATCTTTTATGAATTTATAATGTTCAAGACGACCTAAAAGTGCTATAGAAGAATTTCACTGAAAATAACTCCCAAGTCTTTTGATTTCATATTATCTCTAAATGTTGAAATTATAATTCAAACCAAAAAGTTCAATAATGGTAGTGTGCTATTTAAAGAAAAGTTTAAATGGTTATCTTTTTAAAATTTTAGACATTTAGCAATCATGAGTAAATAACAGGAAGAAGTTCTAAAAGAGACATTTTGCTTCCTTTTCCAGCTTTGGAAAGGAAGCATTAACCAAGTGTCTTACATCCTTATTTCCCTTAATATTTTTCTTTCTAGGACTGATTCAGATTCTGACAAATAGAAACCATGTTTCTATCAAGAGAGAAATAAAAGTGGGGCCGTGTTCACTCTCCTGGGCTTCTCCGATTACCCAGAGTTGCAAGTCCCCCTCTTCTTGACATTCTTCACCATCTAAGGTGTCACTGTGGCAGGGAATTTTGGGATGATTGCAACCATCAAAATTAACCCCAAACTGCACACCCCCATGTACTTTTTCCTCAGCCACCTCCCCTTTGTGGATTTCTGTTATTCCTCCATCGTTGCTCCCAAGACCACGGTGAACCTCATGGTAGAAGACAGAACCACTTCAGTTGTAGGCTGTGAAATACAATTCTTTTTCTTTTGTACCATTGTGGTGACTGAGTCCTTTTTATTAGCTGTGATGGCCTATGACTGCCTCGTGGCCATCTGCAACCCTCTGCTCTGCATGGTGGCCATGTCCCCAAGACTCTGTGCCACGTTAGTGGTTGGATCTTATGCCTGGGGTGTAGCTTGCTCCTTGGCATTCACATGTTCTGTTACCAAATTATCATTTTGAGGTTTCAACACAATCAACCACTTCTGTGAGTTCTCCTCCCTGCTTTCCCTCTCTTGCTCTGATACTTATCTCAACCAGTTGCTGCTTTTCATTTCTGCCACCTTTAATGAGGTCAGCACACTCTTCATCATTCTCCTGTCTTATGCATTTATTGTTGTCACCATCCTCAAGATGCGTTCAGCCTGTGGTCGCCGCAAAGCCTTCTCCACCCATGCTTCCCGCCTGACCGCCATCAGCATCTTCCCTGGCATCATCCCCTTCCTGTGCTCTGTGCCCAACTCCACACCCTCCAGGCACACAGTCAAAGTGGCGTCTGTGTTTTACACGGTGGTCATCCCCATGTTGAATCCCCTGATCTACAGTCTGAGAAATAAGGATGTCAAGGACACAGTCTCCAAGATCATGAACTCTAAAGTGTTTCTTATTGAGCATTATTATAATAGTAGAGTTATATAGTGTGTCTGCAGAGGTTGGTTTTTAAAGATACATTTAGATTAATGAAGAGTGAATGCTGTAAAATTTGTGAATGCCGGGCTTGGGGAATGATGGGGGGAGGGGATAGTTAGGGTGTTTGGGATGGATATGAACACTCTTATGTTTAAAATGGATAGCCAGCAAGGATTTACTGTATAGCACATGGAACTCTTCTCACTGTTATGTGGCAGCCTGGATGGGAGGAGTGTCTGTGGGTGAAACGATATAAAAATATATTAGTCGCTCAGTCGTGTCCAACTTTTTGCGACCCCATGGACTGAAGCCTGCCAGGCTCCTCTGTCCATGGGATTCTCTAGGCAAAAATATGTATATATATGTCTGAGTCCCTTCACTTTTCACCTGAAACTATCACAACATTGTTTGTAAGAAGGCTATATCTATCTGAATATAAAATAAAAAGTTTTTTAAAAAGTGTTAAATGCTGTAAATTTGAAGAACGTGAATTTTGGGTCAAAGACACTAAACTTGACTCTGTCTCTTAAACTGGGAAAAAAAATACCAGTCTCTCAATTTTTAAATTTTTCATCTAAAATTTCAGGCAAAATAATTGTATTACATAGATGAAAATACAATATAGGTGTCATGTGGCATACCTTGTGCAATCTTAATAAATTTAATTTCATCTTCCTTTTTTATATCAAGAAAATCTAAGCTCTCAATTAGCGCATGCATTTGTCTTCCAAAAATACAAATAGCAGTTAAAATAAGACATGGTGTTCATTATTTAAGGAATGAAAATCCAGTGTTGACAGAAGGGTACTTAAGAAAGTGACAACGGTATAAGTTAGATAAATAGTATCACAAGGGATTTAAGAGAAAAAAAAGTTCAAGTCCTTCATAAAACAGGTATTGTATTGACTTCTCTTGGATAACTGAAGAGACAGAGTTTTAGGAGACATATTTCAATGCAGGAGTCTCATCCAGGAGACTAAATCATTACAAACAAGGAGATCGGAATGTAACAATGTGCTAATGACACAGCAAAATTTTTATTGAGTGCATGTTGTATAACTCATGTGTATATCTGCCTGTGTGTTGGAGTATTTGGGTTGTATTGTATATACAGGTTACTTGGCATGAAGGAAAGTTGATATGACACTATCTATATTTTCAAAAGAACTCCAATGTTGCAGCATGAACAGCTATGATAAACTCCACCAGAGGCTTAAAAATGGAGAACTCATTCTCAGAACATCTTACATGCAAAAGGGAAGCATGACAAGTGACTACCCAATTGGCATTTCATTCTATTATCCTGGGCTTCCCTTGTGGCTCAGCTGGTAAAAAATCTGCCTGCAATGCAGAAGACCTAGGTTTGATCCCGGGTTGGGAAGATCCCCTGGAGAAGGGAAAGGCTACCCACTCCAGTATTCTGCCCTGGAGAATTTCATGGACTATATAGTCCATGAGATCACAGAGAGTCAAACACGATGGAGCCACTTTCACTTTCTATTATTTTGCCTATGAAGACATCAAAAATATTATCAATTCTTCATGTTTTTTTTTTCCTTAAATATAACATCTGTATCCTTCTCAACTGAACTCACACCTTAAAAAAAAAAGTGCTTGCAATTGCCCAGAGATTTGAAAACTAATTACCTGTGTAACCATATTCAAAATAAAATGTAAACCAGATAGCCATCAGTTTTGTTATGGTTGTTGTGGTTTACTGACTAAGTCATGTCAGACTTTTTGCAACCCCCTGGACTGTAGCCCACCAGGCTCCTCTCTCCATAGGATCTCCCAGATAAGAATACTGGAGTGGATAGCCATTTCCTTCTCTAGGAGATATTCCAGACGCAGGGGTTGAACCCATGTTTCCTGCAATGGCAGGCAGATTCTTCACTGCTGAGCCCCCAGGGAAGCCTGGACATTGGTATTAGGGTTTATTTAATAAGGCAAATTAGAAATATCAGATTTCTCTAACATCAGTAGCTCACTTTTGCTTGAATAACTTAAACACCCTTCTCCTTCTGTAATCAATATGTCTAAACAAATTTCTCAATGCCCACTTTTTAATAGATGAAAATACTGAGAATATTTGGGAGTATTAGCAGTAAATGGGACTAGAAACTCTGTCAGAAATTGTGCTGGAATAGTACTGACATGCTGATCTTTCAAGCTGGTTTTAGAAAAGGCAGATGAACCAGAGATCAAATTGCCAACATCCGCTGGATCATCAAAAAAACAAGAGAGTTCCAGAAAAACATCTATTTATGCTTTATTGACTATGCCAAAGCCTTTGACTGTGTGCATCACAATAAACTGTGGAAAATTCTGAAAGAGATGGGAATACCAGACCACCTGACCTGCCTCTTGAGAAATCTGTATACAGGTCAGGAAGCAACAGTTAGAACTGGGCATGGAACAACAGACTGGTTCCAAATAGGAAAAGGAGTACATCAAGGCTGTATATTGTCACCCTGCTTATTGAACTTATATGCAGAGTACATCATGAGAAACGCTGGGCTGGAAGAAACACAAGCTGGAATCAAGATTGCCAGGAGAAATATCAATATCCTCAGATATGCAGATGACACCAGAAAGATGGCAGAAAGTGGAGAGGAACTAAAAAGCTTCTTGATGAAAGTGAAAGTAGAGAGTCAAAAAGTTGGCTTAAAGATCAACATTCAGAAAATGAAGATCATGGCATCCGGTCCCACCACTTCATGGGAAATAGATGGGGAAAGAGTGGAAACAGTGTCAGACTTTATTTTTTTAGGCTCCAAAATCACTGCAGATGGTGACTGCAGCCATGAAATTAAAAGACGCTTATTCCTTGGAAGAAAAGTTATGACCAACCTAGATAGTATATTGAAAAGCAGAGACATTACTTTGCCAACAAAGGTCCACTAGTCAAGGTTATGGTTTTTCCAGTGGTCATTTATGGATGTGAGAGTTGGACTGTGAAGAAGGCTGAGAGCCGAAGAATTGATGCTTTTGAACTGTGGTGTTGGAGAAGACTCTTGAGAGTCCCTTGGACTGCAAGGATATCCAACCAGTCCATTCTGAAGGAGATCAGCCCTGGGATTTCTTTGGAAGGAATGATGCTAAAGCTGAAACTCCAGTACTTTGGCCACCTCATGCAAAGAGTTGACTTATTGGAAAAGAGTCTGATGCTGGGAAGGATTGGGGGCAGGAGGAGAAGGGGCCGACAGAGGATGAGATGGCTGGATGGCATCACTGACTCGATGGACGTGAGTCTCAGTGAACTCCAGGAGTTGGTGATGGACAGGGAGGCCTGGCATGCTGCAATTCATGGAATCACAAAGAGTCGGACACGACTGAGCAATTGAACTGAACTGAACTGAACTGCCGATCTTTCATTCAATTTTTTTAAATGATCTTTCACCAAATTTTTCAAAGTAATACTTTAAACAAAATTAGATTGTCTTCCAGTTTGCTTAAGGCTAAATTTTTGGAGATTCTGTCTTTCAAAAGGATTTTTTTTTTTTTTACCCTGTGTGATATATTGCAAGCATGATCCCAATTCTCCACTTAACTAGGCATCCCCACAGTTTTCTTTTCTTCTGATCAAATGGTCAAATCAATTCCTCAATTTTTTTTTAAATTTTAGGCTACTTTTGTGAGTGATTTTGGCTAATATAAGGTCCTTGAAGTGAAATATTGTGTCAGTTGCAAGAAAGGCCCTGTAGCAATGTCAAAATCCCTCGAAACTTGCACAAACTCTTAGAATAGCTGTCATGTGAACAAGCACAGATTAGCATATTGGTAAATGAGCAATATAGGTCACAACACTATCCCATGAAACAGCATCTAGCCAACCTCCAGACTGAAGTATGAGTTCTCTTAGATCACCAAACCTGAAAAGCTAATAACACACATAAATATACCAGCTTCCCTGATAGCTCAGTTGGTCAAGAATCTTCTTGCAATGCAGGAGATCCCAGTTTGATTCCTGGATCGTGAAGATTCGCTGGAGAAGGGACAGGCTACCCACTTCAGTATTCTTGGGCTTCCCTTGTGGCTAAGCTTGTAAAGAATCTGCTGCAGTGCGGGAGACCTGTGTTCAATCCCTGGGTTGGGAAGATCCCCTGGAGGAGGGAAAAGCTACCCTCTCCAGTATTCTGGCCTGGAAAATTCCATGGGATCGCAAACATGGAGAAGTCCAAGGGATCGCAGAGTTGGACATGACTGAGTGACTTTCACAAACATACTAGCGAAGATCAGTCACCTCTAAATCAGATCATCAGAACTGCCTGAGTGACTTATGTAACTGTGATCCATACAATAAACAGCTGTTTTTAACTCATTGTTTTGGAGTAGTTTGTTGTGCTGTCTTGAAGTACAACTGATTTTCTTAATTTCTGATGCTACCACAATCACCTTCCCAAGCCTTATCATATAGCAATTCAGCATTTCTGCTTTCCTTCTGCTTAGAGGCAGCTCAGTTAAAATGTACAATTAAAAAGTTTAGAAATTTTAACAAATTGTTGATATCATTGAATCTTTTGATGAAATGATTCACTCAAACAATATGATCTTATGTGATATAAATACAGGTTATCAAAAACTTAGATCTTAGTATTTGTAGTACTTAATTTATGCACAATGCCTATAAAATAAATTTCAGTTAAATATTTATATTTAAATCAATTTTAAGAAATGTTTCTGCTTTGTCTTTAAGATAGATATGCAAAGCAGTTTTCTATGAGTGGGTTGCATAGATAATATAAACATCACTGCAAATAATGCTGTCTTTTTAGTCTTTCTGCCATAGACTCTCTCCAGGGAGATGCATTTTGTGGCAATGCTTTCAGAGTATACTAAGAACTACAACAAAAAAAATGATGCTAATGAGATATCATCATGAATTTACTATATATAATAGTAATGAGTTTTATATATAATACCAAAACATCACTGTATTGGCTAAAATACATGTCCAATGCCCATATTTTCTGAGAAAAGAAAGTTATATAATCTAGAGAGAAACAAGAAGTCATACCATGGGCTTGAAATGTCTTAATTCAAACAAATTTCAGGCTTCATGGAACACAGCATTTCACACTGTTCTTATGTTTTAGATTTTGGAACCTTGCTATTATTTTTCTAATTAGGGTAATTCTCACAGTAATATGTGAATGGATATCAGGAATCTTTACTTTTGAAAAATGAAACAAAAGGAATAGTGAAAGTACTGGGTGGAATGGAGAGGCAGAAACACTCCACGATCTCAGGAAATTGTCACATCAATCAATTTTAGGGAAACACATGAAAGCTGTTGAGAATTTGGAAACCAATTTACTTGGTACTATTTAGAGTTATGGAGTTCGTGAATGTTTGGTATATCCAGGAGCACAAACCACATCATATCGTTCAAACCCTGTCGGTTTAGGAAAAGATTACACAGGCAGAGAAGCAGCAGACCTGGGAGAGACCCTGCAGGCAGACACATAAACAGTCTCTGCAGTGAGTAGGGTCTGTATCCAGCACCGTCCATCAGCTCTGCTCTTCCTCACAGAGCCAATGGATGCAGAAACCAAAATGCAACACATACGCTGAATCTATCAGTGATTCCATCTGTGACTTTGTGCAAGTGACAACTGCCTGTGCCTCAACGCCACGTTAACAAAGCTGCATAACTGTACTTAAAATGAAATGTGTTAATAGTTGTATTCAGAACAGTACCTAACACATAGAAAGTGATGAGTAAGTGTGAGCAGTTGCTATTGTTCTCAGCAAAGGAGGTTCATTGTTCCCACCCCTTTCTAGTATTTGGTAGGATGCTGTTGTGACTTTAGACTCTATGTCCTCCAGAAAGGAGCTTTGAGTGTAAGACCGGCAGAGTTTATAAGACTCATTCACATATGTCATAATGGCAACATTATCTGGTTCATAGTGCAATGTCTGCATGCAGCATACAAATCTCTAATTTATCATAAACTCTGAAAGGAATCATGTTGTCTTACAATAACATTTACCAACTCAGGACAGTTTCCCCCCCTCTTTTTACATTTTATGAAAGCCATTCATTGTTATTTTCTTGGTATCTGGTTGAGATCCCACAGAGACCAATGACTGGTTCTGGCATCTCAAGTGATGTGGGCCCCCTGGATACACACACATGAAAACATAAAGCCTGTGACATTTTCCCTCATTGCATCCTCAGAAACACAGGAAGCAATACCGATCAACAGGTTGGTCGGACTATATTTTGGGGAGGAATGGACTGAATGATATTTCCTGATGTCTGGAAACTTCGTTTGTTTTCTAATGAGGGTGATTTATTATTAGCCACGTGTCAGAGAAGGAGGAATTGTAAAAGAAGGAAATTACATTAGAAATAATTTTTAAAAGTCTGTATTTGGAGAGTGTTTTAACAAATGCCAAGTTTGGAGAACTCCATGAAAGTGTTTTCCCTTTACCTACTGAAAAATAATCTTGACAGGAAATGGGAGCAATTCGATCTGTAGAATGAAATATCTTGTAATGGCTATTAGTGTAACAGGGGAAAGACTGTGAGCCAATTGGGGAATATGCTTGATTCCTCTCCCCTTCCCTCTTCTTCTTCTCTCACGTTAACTCCATCCATAGAACCTGGGAAAGACAGCAGGGAGATTCTCCTGAGAGCCACCCTGATGCCGAGAGTGGTGGTGAGGGGTCCTCAGGACTGCGGACGGAGGAGCAGAGGCATGTGAACCACCTCTGAAGCAGACAGGAGAGCCAGTAGTTTGACCTTGTGCCAAGGCCATGTATTGCTACAACAGTTTTCTCAAATGTGATACTATCAACATTTGGGGCCAGATTATATTTTGGGTTTTGCTTATGTTGTGGGTGTGTGAGGAGGATGGGAATAGGGAAGGAGACGCCGTCCTGTGCCTGCACACTGTTCAGCAGCATCTGTAGTCTGCCCTCTAGATGTCAGGAGCACCCCTTCCTGTTGTGACAGCCAACTATATCTCCAGACATTGACAAATGTCCAACAGGGATCAACATCACTCCTGCTCTATAAGTAATCAGCAGCCAAATTTTCATCTTTAAAACTTAAAAAAGCAGGAAAAGGTTTTCAAAATTGTTTACTACTTCAAAATCAGAAAAGACAACTCACTTATTACTGGCCATTGAAGAGAGCAATGCATGTCATCAGATTTATTATTTGTATTCAAACCAGGATTCCTCAATTCGTATATCATTTACCTCTTTCAAGTTATTTGAAGAATAAGGAAAAATCTGGCTGTGTTGACTTTTAGTCCAGATTCCCTTTCCTCCAGGAATAAGCAGTAGGTGCTACTAAGTCATTTTATTGTACTTAGGATCAGGAGAGAGAATAAATAAGCATGGTCTTACCCTTTGTTGGCATTTTCTATATATCAAAGGCTTTGAATATATCTCTCCTTTATTAAAAAAAAAAGTAGGCAAATTTCTGAATGCACTTTTAAAGCAATTGGAGTAAACTATTGGTAAAAATATTTATGTTTCTTGGATGGTTTGAGAATTAAATATGCACTATGACTTATGTATAGATACACTGTATCTATCTTTGTGATCTGGCTTTCTATTTTTAACTTGCCATTTTCTTAGTCATTTTTCAGGTCATTGAAAGCTCTTCTGAAAGCTGCATAGTTTCCCATAATACACATGTAGCTCAACTTTTACCCTGCTCTTTGACATTTTGTTTCTAAGTTCCTATCATAAATAATAGTGCAATGCAGCAATAAGAACTTGTGTTAATTTAATATTCACAAATTTTACTTCTTGAATATATTAAAGTAGTGAATTCATTTGTCAAATAGGTATTAGAAGGCTTCAGTCACAGTTCAGAAAGTTTAGACCTAAGTAACAATTCCCTGAACAATGACTAACATTGTATACCATAATTTAAAAATCACTAGGCTAATTGTATAGAAAAAACATGCTAAAATAGAGTATAAAATTCACTTTTCCATTTAAAGGGTAATAATAAAAACATGATGCTTATGTGTTAATAATCTTAAATAAGCATACTTCTCATCATTTCATCAAAAGAAAGAAGTTTCCTGTGTTGCTGCTGCTAAGTCGCTTCAGTCGTGTCTGACTCTGTGCGACCCCATAGACGGCAGCCCACCAGGCGCCCCCGGTCCCTGGGATTCTCCAGGCAAGAACACTGGAGTGGGGTGCCATTTCCTTCTCCAATGCATGAAAGTGAAAAGTGAAAGTGAAGTCGCTCAGTCGTGTCCAACCCTCAGCGACCCCATGGGACTGCAGCCTTCCAGACTCCTCCATCCATGGGATTTTCCAGGCAAGAGTACTGGGGTGAGGTGCCATTGCCTTCTCCAATTTCCTGTGTAGTATTAAAAAAATCCCCAGGGATCCCAGTATTTCAATAACTGATTAAAAAGTCTACAAATAAAAAAAGATATTTAAATTTCAAATATGGCTAAATAAATAACATTTGCTGTCTTTCTAATGATTCAGTTCCAAGGTGCAAATTGTGTAAAACTAGTTTCAATAAACACACAGGTTTTCATGAATGTGAATTATTTCATGTGATCTGTGAATATGAATGTGAGCTCTATGCATTTGTGGGCTACAATATCTGAACTTTTCCTAAGCTTCAAAATGTCAATGTTTTATTTCTTTGCTGAAAAAAGTTGACTATCTTATTTATTCTCATGTCCTTTTTAGTAGTTAATTGGGAATGATCCAATGAAGAATAACTATTACTATTTTTCTGCAACCATGGTGAAGTGAGGACATGGACAAGGAAAACTGCACTGCTGTGACAGACTTCATCCTCCTTGGATTCTCAGATGCCCCTGAGTTCAGAGTCTTCTTCTTCCTGCTGTTTCTTTCTATCTATGGAGTCACAGTTTGGGAAGACCTGGGCATGATTGCCCTGATTCAGGTCAGCTCTGAACTCCACACCCCCATGTACTTTTTCCTTAGCCACTTGTCGTTTGTGGATTTCTGTTACTCCACAATCAGCACACCAAAGATGATAGCTAACATCTTAAAAGAAGACAGAATCATTTCCTTCCAAGAATGCACTGTGCAATTCTACCTGTTTTGCACATTTGGGGTAACTGAGGTCATTCTGCTGGCAGTGATGGCCTATGACCGCTGTGTGGCCATCTGTGACCCACTGCTGTACATGGTCACCATGTCCCGAAATCTCTGCGTGGAGTTGGTGACTTGTTGATATCTCAATGCTACTGTATATTCTGTGATTCACTTGTGTTTAGCTCTTCAGATCCCATCCTACAGATCAAATGTAATCAGCCACTTCTTTTGTGATCTTCCCCTTCTCTTGTCTCTTGCTTGCTCTGATGTCACTGTGAATCAATTGGTGCTCTACATTGTGGCCATTTTCAGTGAGATCATCACAAGTGTGATCATCCTTATCTCTTACCTGTTTATTCTCATCACCATCCTGAGGATGCACTCAGCAGAGGGAAGGTGCAAAGCCTTTTCCACCTGTGCCTCCCACCTCGCTGCCATCGCTGTCTTACACGGAACAATCCTTTCCATTTATTGCCAGCCCCACTCTCGTAACAGCATGGGCATTGGCTGAATGGCCACAGTGTTCTACACTGTAGTGATCCCCATGATCTATATCAAGATTCCCTTGATCTATAGTCTGAGGAACAAGGATGTGAAAGAAGCTCTCAGAAAAGTGGTGAGCTCCAAAATATTTTCCTAGTGGGACTCTAAGTCCCAAATCAGAGGCTGGCAGAAGGGTGAAATGGTGGACTCAGTGTTGGAAGTGGAAGAACAGTCAAGAAGAGGATACCTTGGAGTGAGTCTTTTTGACTCATTTATCCCTGACTCAATGGACATGAGTCTGAGCAAACTGCAGGAGACAGGGAAGGACAAGGAAGCCTGATGAGCTGCAACCCGTGGGGTCACAAGTATCAAACATGACTTAGTGACTGAACAACAATCTTTGTACCTTGTCAACTTACAAGAATAGAATTGAATATATTTCAAAATTTGCAGCCTACTTCTTTGCTTTGATCCACCTAAAATGTTTTAAGTGGGTTTGGGTAATGGGCTGTTAAGACACACATATTTAGTTTGCTGTAAAACTTTTATTATCAGACCCACCTCAGATCGTCAGGCATTAAATCCTGGAATTTGAGGACCCTTGCTTTATCAGATACACGCATTGCAAATATTTCCTCCCACTCTGCTGCCTCTTCTTTCTGTTGATCATTTCCTTTGCTGTGCAGAGGTTTTGACAAACACGTGGTGGCAATGGTGTGAGGTGTTAACAATGTGGCACATCTCAGCTCATCTGGGGCTTTCCTTGCTTTAGAGCTGTGAGTCATACACATCAGATAATTAATTTCCTTTAGTTATCTTTCCTTACGAACAAGACTTCTTCCTTAGACTAACATTTCTGTTAAGATCATCTCTACTTCTCAAACCTAGAACCAACTGGTTCTAGATGTTTCAGCATTAAAGGCAAGAGGTCCCACATAACAGTGAGAACTCTTGATGGCTCTGTGTGTTCAGATATCCAAGGATTTAAGGATCAATCAGAAGGAAATCTTGCCAAGTCAATTCTCATTGTTATAAATTATTTATTGATTATAATTTTCACAGTTTCTCAAGCTTGGTACTATTGATATTCCGTGTTGGATTTTTATTTTTATAGGAAGCTACCCTGTGCATGCTACCATGTATAACAGCATCTCTGACCTCTGTCCAATCACTCTGGTACATTCATTATGACAATCAAAAATGCCTCCAGATATTGTCAAATGTCCATGTGGGGGACGGAGAGGGGATTCATAATCATCTGTAGTTGAGAAATACTGCCTTATTTCCTTGTAGATTTTCAGGTTCTTCTGTCTGAATTATGTACAAATTAAACATCTCGTTTCTTATCTCCCAAATGATGCTATTGTATAGGTTAAACAATCTGTATTATTTTTGAATCTGGAATACACTGGTATCTAAAATCTTTATCCTTGTAATTTCTTCCCATTTTTTTTTTCCTTTTTGCTCTTGTGAGTAAGCATTGTTTTTCCCATGCTCTAAAATCTGATTTGGAGCTGAACCTTTTGATTCTTTGTCTCCAGAGGTTCATTTTTTCCTCCTCAATTCAGTTTTGTTTAAATACCTACCTCTGTTCCCTTGCACAATTCTTCCAAAAACTTACAGAATTCGAGAGACATGTACCTGAAAACTCTCAGAGACCCTCTGCTTCCCCACTCCCAGGAAACACTTGTTCAGGACACTACTACAAAGGAGCTCAGCTAAGCCAGGCCCTCTCTACAAAGCTTGCTAGAAAATATGCACTTCCTGTTCCTGATACTTAATGTTGGCAATGACCCTAAATTTCCCCCAAAAGACTATTTCTCATGAAAGAATGAGTGAACCTAAGGTATCTTTTAGATACATTACATGGTAAAGAATATCCATATATTCTCAGACCTACAGACAGACCTGCTGGTGGAAAAGGCACTCTACCTTCCAGCCTCTGGAGGTCTCAGCAGTTTGGGGAAGAGGTTGAGACATGTCTCTCCACTCCCTGTGGCACAAGAGCCCTGGAGAAAATCACTTGCCTTATTCTTCAGAGGCCGCATGGCAAGCAATTATAATTAATTATTTCTTCCTCATGTAATTCTATTTTCTTGGAAAAGCTGAAGAAACATTAACAGCAGCTTTAGAAACATTTATGTGTGAAAGTTAATAGCTTAAATGTCTTCTCCCAATACTCCATAATCATTCCCATAGACTCCAAAAATGTTGGATAATAAAACGTCACAGCAAAATTTGTTATTTAATAAATATTTCTCTTTTTTAAGTATACTTCTTAATTTTATTTTTTTAAGATTTATTGAGGTATAATTAACAAAAACAAATTGTACAGATCTAAGGAGTTTAGTTGATGTTTATATATGTGTGTATATGCATATATATATAGTGAAATGATCACAATCAAGGTAATTAGCATATCAATTACTTCATGTCTTATAATTTTGTTTTATTTTTTCATGTTGAAAATAGTTAAATTCTACTCTCTTACCACATTTCAAGTATAAAATGTTGTACTGTTAATTGCACTTACATTGTTGTACATTTTCAGAATTTATTCATCTTTCATAACTGAAACTTTGTCCCCTTGACAAACATCTCTTTATTGTCCCCTCTTCCAAGACCCAACGCTGTATGGGTACCCTTAATATCTAAGAGGGTGTGTCATGTTGTGTTCTTACCATAATAAAATTAAAAATAAATATAAGTACATTATTATTTTTAAAAAGTAAATTTTATTGCATTTTATCAGTTTCTTGCTCCCCCTCCCACCACCATTAATCCCACCTTTCTTGTCTAGAATCCAGTCTAGGGACCACATTGCATTAAGTCATCATGTCTTCCAAATCTCCTCTGGTCTGTGATGCTTCTTCAATTTTCTTTTCTTTTTTTTTTTTTTTGGCTCTTACAATTCTAAGGGATGCTGATGAGGGATTCTGTAGAATACTTTCAAATGTGGACTTTCCTAATGATTTTCACACTCTGGTTTGAGGAAAGGAATATCACAGAAGTAAAGCTTCTCTCATCACATCATATCAGGGGATAAATGAGAGCCATATTAAGCCACTATGGTGATGGTCACCTTTTTCTTTTACTTCAGGTGGTCAGGTAATAATATCAGTCACGTTTCTCTAAAGTTGAATGCAAGATTTCCAATGTAGTTGAGTTGATAACAATTATTTCTAGAGTATTTTCCTTTTTAAATTATATAGTTCATGTTTTCTTCAAGAAATGTGTGTTATTTCAATAATTCAATATCTAAAAGTAATTAATGGAGTGGATGTGGTAATGTAATAAAAGAGATATTTAAAAGGGACTAGATCATTTTCCCAACTTAATATTTAAGCTTGTAAATATTTCTGCTTTAAGTCACTAAATCATGAAGAACTCTTCATTCTAATGCCATTTGATTAGAGTGAAAGTCTGGAAGAAGAGGGTTATGCTTGGCATATTGTAGTCATTCAATTAATATTTGATAATGCTGACTTCTATAATTACATACTTTTGATAAGTGTAAAAAAGTATCAGAGTGATGAAGAATCTGAGAGGAGTAACTTAAACATGTAAATTTTCATATGAAATGCCCTTAACACTGTTCCAGTTTCTCTGGGACACAGAAATTACATGAGAGAATGGCGATTAATTATAAATGTTTATTTCATGGTTTTAAGAGAATGAGGCAACAGATAGTCTCTAGAGTTTATGCCCCAAAGGATGTGACTCTAGATATAAGAATATATCCATCACTTTCAAACAGGACAGATTCTGCTTTCAACATCAGCAGGTATGCATTAGATTGTAAAGACAGATTAATATTAATTTCAGTGTTGGGAAACTAGGGGAAAAAGTGTGGAGGTGAAATTTACTATTTATATATAGATATTCTTGAGAATTATCTAGTCATTGAAAATTGCTTTTCTGAGGTTTCAAGGAAGAGGAACTGCATGCAGCCTACGGAGCTCTGTATTAAAACTGGCTCAGCTGAGCTCCTGAGTGAGCATGTGTGGGTACTCAGTGCTTCAGTCCTGTACAATGCTCCTCTATCCAAGGGATTATCCTGGGAAGACTACTGAACCAGGTTGCCATTTCCTCCTCCAGGGGATCTTCCCAACCCAGGGATCAAACAAGGGTTTTCTGTGACTCCTGCATCCTCAGGCAGGAGGACTCTTTGCCATGGAGCCTCTGAGGAAGTTCAAGCCCCATTTGGAAAACTCAGCGGTGGCC
Organism: Bos taurus; assembly: GCF_002263795.3. Lineage (NCBI taxonomy): Eukaryota > Metazoa > Chordata > Mammalia > Artiodactyla > Bovidae > Bos > Bos taurus. The sequence goes on along the minus strand of NC_037351.1, from coordinate 158,526 downwards.
ACAGGACTGGAAAAGGTCAGTTTTCATTCCAATCCCAAAGAAAGGCAATGCCAAAGAATGCTCAAACTACTGCACAATTGCACTCATCTCACACACTAGTAAAGGAATGCTCAAAATTCTCCAAGCCAGGCTTCAGCAATACATGAACTGTGAACTTCCAGATGTTCAAGCTGGTTTTAGAAAAGGCAGAGGAACCAGAGATCAAATTGCCAACATCTACTGGATCATTGAAAAAGCAAGAGAGTTCCAGACAAACATCTATTTATGCTTTATTGACTATGCCAAAGCCTTTGACTGTGTTGATCACAATAAACTGTGGAAAATTCTGAAAGAGATGGGAATACCAGACTACCTGACCTGCCTCCTGAGAAATCTGTATGCAGGTCAGGACACAACAGTTAGAACTGGACATGGAACAACAGACTGGTTCCAAATAGGAAAAGGAGTACGTCAAAGCTATATATTGTCACCCTGCTTATTTAAATTCTATGCAGAATACATCATGAGAATCGCTGGGCTGGAAAAAACACAAACTGGAATCAAGATTGCCGGGAGAAATATCAATAACCTCAGATATGCAGATGACACCACCCTTATGGCAGAAAGTGAAGAGGAACTAAAAAGCCTCTTGATGAAGGTGAAAGAGGAGATGAAAAAGTTGGCTTAAAACTCAACATTCAGAAAACTAAGATCATGGCATCTGGTCCCCTCACTTCATGGGAAATAGATGGGAAAATAGTGGAAACAGTGTCAGACTTTATTTTTTTGGGCTCCAAAATCACTGCAGATGGTGACTGCAGCCATGAAATTAAAAGACGCTTATTCCTTGGAAGAAAAGTTATGACCAACCTAGATAGCATATTGAAAAGCAGAGACATTACTTTGCCAACAAAGGTCCGTCTAGTCAAGGCTATGGTTTTTCCAGTGGTCATGTATGGATGTGAGAGTTGGACTGTGAAGAAAGCTGAGCAACGAAGAATTGATGCTTTTGAACTGTGGTGTTGGAGAAGACTCTTGAGAGTCCCTTGGACTGCAAGGGAGATCCAACCAGTCCATTCTGAAGGAGATCAGCCCTGGGATTTCTTTGGAAGGAATGATGCTGAAGCTGAAGCTCCAGTACTTTGGCCACCTCATGCGAAGAGTTGACTCATTGGAAAAGACTCTGATGTTGGGAGGGATTGGGGGCAGGAGGAAAAGGAGACGACAGAGGATGAGATGGCTGGATGGTATCACTGACTCGATGGATGTGAGTCTGAGTGAACTCCGGGAGTTGGTGATGGACAGGGAGGCCTGGCGTGCTGCGATTCATGGGGTCCCAAAGAGTCAGACATGACTGAGTTACTCAACTGAACTGACTGAAACAAGAGATGCCTGGAATGTGGGATTAGGAGAGTTCTGAGAATCTGGGGAATGTGCATCGTCTTGCTACCACAAATGTTTGTGAGGCAGAAAGGACAAGTATTTTTAAAGAGCGAGAGAGATCAAGCAAACTCTATAATGATAAAAGGAAAAAGGACCATTTTTACTTAAGAAAATAAAGGGGCTCTGAGAGCAAATATTACAACAAAATGGGGGTGGTGGGATGTAGGATAGCTATATCAAATGTAACATTAATTTAACATGAGTGTTTAGGAAATTCCCTGGTGACTCAGTGGTTAGCACTTTGCCAATGCAGGGGTGCAGATTTGATCCCTGGTCAGAGATCTGTAATCCCACATGCCTCATGGCCAGAAAACCAAAACATAAAATAGAAGCGATATTGTCACACATTCAATAAAGACTTAAAATGGTCCACAACAATAGAAAGTAAATAAATAAAATAAAATGAATGTTTAAGCACCTTAGATAAATTAATTATATTTAGAACATCCAGCTTTGTGATAGGATGTCTTCAATATTCAAATTTATGAGTTTAGGAAGAGATAAGAATCTTGAGTTCTTTGTTTTGCATATGATCTGATCTCTTCATTGATGGCCATCTGAAATCTATTTCTCAAGTTGTGAAACTAGGGAGAACTTTACCAGAAATAATACATAAAGAGCTTCTGGTTCTGGTTCAGTAGGATCTTAGAGGTATTGGTCACCAATTAGAGAAATGCAATTATTTTATATTACTATTTTCTCATGAAATGTTTCCATAGTACAGTGCTACCTCAAGTATTTAATCTTTCTTCTTTACAGGCAATATAGGGACAGAATAAATACCCTATGTGCCTTGAAGAGAGAAAAAAGAGAGAGAAAGGCCAAGAACTGGACATTTCTAAGTCAGAATCTTTAATAAGGATAGCTATTCTTTCTGAGAGAATATTTTTCTCAAATTTCTTTCTTTGATGCTTTCTAGTATAGCTCTGTGATATGAATACTTTCATCAGGCACATTCCCATAGTCTCCTGTTTGTCATAAATTAAAAGCATGATAATAAATAAAGAAAATAGCATCTGTACCTTGAACAAGGATCAAGATTACTGTAGACCAATGGATAATTGCTGGGAGCCTGGATCAAGGTTCATGTCATAGATGTGTAGATTGGGCCTTATTTGCATGGTACAGGGAAAATAAAAAATCTCCATCTTCTGTTTGGACATCTCTAGAATAAATAACTAGACTAGATTATCTCTATTATTTTTTCAATATTATTATTCCTCAAACAATGATGGAGGATTGACAAACGGACCTGCTAGGTTGAGAAGCACACTCTGTGAAAAATTATAATTTATTTTGAAAACAAGTTTACTGAGTCAGAAGCAAAACAACTATTAAAGTGCTATATGGAATGAATAGTAAAGGGACAAATGTACAGTGTTGGGGTGTCAATTTTAATGTCACATTCTGAACATACAAAGCAAAATTTATTTTGCTTAGAAGTTTATCATTTTTGCTATTAGTTATACAACTGAAACAAGTAGCTCTGATACTAGGGTAAATTAATCTTTTATGAAATTATAATGTTCAAGAAAATCCGAAAGTATTGTGGAGGATTTCATTTAAAATAATCCCAAGTGACTTGAACTCATTTTTTTACTTTGAAATATTAAAAATTAAAATTGAGAACTAAGAAAGTTCACTAATTATAATTTTACTTAAATGTTTAAACGCTTGTAATTTAAAAAAATTTAGACATTTAGCATAGCATGCATAGAAAATACACAGATTCTAAAAGAGACACTTTGCTTCATCTTCCAGCTTTGGAAAGGAGGCGTTAACCAAGTGTCTTACATCCTTATTTCCCTTACTATTTTTCTTTCTAAGACTGATTCAGATTCTGACAAACAGAAGCCATGTTTCTATCAGAGAGAAATAAAAGTTGGGCCGTGTTCACTCTTCTGGGCTTCTCCGATTACCCAGAGTTGCACGTGCCCCTCTTCTTGACATTCTTCACCATCTCCAGTGTCACTGTTGGAGGAGGCGATGGCACCCCACTCCAGTACTCTTGCCTGGAAAATCCCATGGACTGAGGAGCCTGGTAGGCTGCAGTCCACGGGGTCGCTAAGAGTCCGACAGGACTAAGCGACTTCCGTCTCACTTTTCACTTTCATGCATTGGAGGAGGCTGGTGGGCTGTCTGTGGGGTCGCACAGAGTCGGACACGACTGAAGCGACTTAGCAGCAGCAGCAGCACAGTGTCACTGTGGCAGGGAATCCTGGGATGATTGTAACCATCAAAATTAACCCCAAAGTGCACACCCCCATGTACCTTTTCCTCAGCCACCTCTCCTTTGTGGATTTCTGTTATTCCTCCATCGTTGCTCCCAAGACCATGCTGAACCTCATGGTAGAAGACAGAACCACTTCAGTTGTAGGCTGTGAAATACAATTCTTTTTCTTTTGTACCTTTGTGGTGACTGAGTCCTTTTTATTAGCTGTGATGGCCTATGACCGCCTCGTGGCCATCTGCAACCCTCTGCTCTGCATGGTGGCCATGTCCCAGAGACTCTGTGCCATGTTAGTGGTTGGATCTTATGCTTGTGGTGTAGCTTTCTCCTTGATACTCACCTGTACTGTTATCAAATTATCATTTCAAGGTTTCAACACAATCGATCACTTCTTCTGTGAGTTCTCCTCCCTGCTTCCCCCCTCTTGCTCTGATACTTATCTCAACCAGTTGCTGCTTTTCATTTCTGCCACCTTTAATGAGGTCAGCACACTCTTCATCATTCTCCTGACTTATGTGTTTATGGTTGTCACCATCCTCAAGATGCGTTCAGCCTGTGGTTGCGGCAAAGCCTTCTCCACCTGCACCTCCCACCTGACTGCCATCAGCATCTTCCCCGGCACCATCCTCTTCCTCTACTGTGTGCCCAGCTCCACACCCTCCAGGCACACAAAGTGGCCTCTGTGTTTTACACGGTGGTCACCTCCATGTTGAATCCCCTGATCTACAGTCTGAGAAATAAGGATGTCAAAGACACAGTCTCCAACATCATGGACTCTAAAATATTTTCATACTAAACATTATTCTGGAAGATTTTGCCCTTGATATGTAAACAAACTGTGTCTGCAAAGGTTGGTTGATAAAAAGAAATTTTTATTATTAATGACGTGTTAATACATAAAATAGAAAGTACATGTGTTTTGCTTAACTGTACTAAACTTGACTTTATCTCTTCCTTACTGGAAAAAAAGTTAGCAATCTTTCAAATCTTTTTCATCTAAAATTTTAGACAAAATAATCTGATTACAAAGGTTAAAGGACATAAATATCATGTGGCATACTTGTGTAATCTTAATAATTGTTAATTTCATCCTCCTTTTTTAATACCTATGGTAGATTAGGCTCTCAATAATAACATGCATTCCTCTTACAAAAAGTACAAATAGCAGTTAAGACATAGTGTTCATCCTTCAAGGAATGAAAATTCAGTGATGATAGTAGGGCACTTTAAAAAGTAGAAATTGGGGGGCGGTCCTAAGATGGCAGAGGAATAGGATGGGAAGACAACTTTCTCCCCCACAAATTCATCAAAAGAACATTTAAACGGTGAGTAAATTCCACAAAACAACTTCTGAATGCCAGCAGAGGACATCAGACACCCAGAAAAGCAGCCCATTGTCTTTGAAAGGAGGTAGGAAAAAATATAAAAGACAAAAAAAAGAGACAAAAGAGGTAGGGACAGAGCTCCATCCCAGGAAGGGAGTCTTAAAAAAAAGAGAAGTTTCCAAACACCAGGAAACATTCTCACTGCCGAGTCTGTGGCGAGCCTTGGAACCACAGAGGGCAACATAACTGGGAGGAAAAATAAATAAATAATTAAAACCCACAATTTATGTGCCCAGTGGTAACTCCCCCACTGGAGAAGCAGCGCAGACGCCTGCACCCGCCACTAGCAAGCGGGGGCTGGGCAGGGAGGCTCCGGCTGCATTGCTTAGAGTAAGGACCAGGCCTGAATGCCCTGAGGGCAATCTGAGGGAATTAACTGGGCTAGCAAACCAGACTGTGCTATAGCTACCACGCGAAAAGCCCTAACTTAAGACACCACCAGTCCCCAAAGGACTGTTCAGAGCTAGTCGGCTGCAAACAGGCAGCCAGAGCCAGAAGGGGGCAATCGCATTCCCAGAGAGACATTATCTGCCAAACTGCAAGCAGGCTTCTTTGTTAGGTAAGACTTCTTGTGGTTCTGGACAGTCAACATCCGCCTGAGAAAGTGTGCTGCTTACCTACACACCTCCATACCTACACTGAAACCAAGCACCACACAAGGGCCAACAAGTTCCAGAGCAAGACATACCATGCAAATTCTCCAGCAACACAGGAACACAGCTCTGAGCTTCAATATACAAGCTGCCCAAAGTTACTCCAAATCCACTGACATCTCATAACTCATTACTGGACACTTTATTACACTGCAGGGAGAAGAAATCCAGCTCCACCCACCAGAACACCGACACAAGCTTCCCCTAACCACGAAAACTTGACAAGCCACCCATACAAACCCACCCACAGTGAGGAAACTCCGCAATAAAGAGAACTCCACAAACTGCCAGAATACAGAAAGGCCACCCCAAACTCAGCAATATAAACAAAATGAAGAGACAGAGGAATACTCAGCACGTAAAGAAACAGGATAAATGCCCACCAAACCAAACAAAAGAGGAAGAGATAGGGAATCTACCTGATAAAGAATTTCGAATAATAGTGAAAATGATCCAAAATCTTGGAATCAAAATGGAATCACAGATAAATAGCCTGGAGACAAGGATTGAGAAGATGCAAGAAAGGTTTAATAAGGAACTAGAAGAAATGAAAAAGAGTCAATATATAATGAATAATGCAATAAATGAGATCAAAAACACTCTGGAGGCAACAAATAGTAGAATAATGGAGGCAGAAGATAGGATTAGTGAAGTAGAAGATAGAATAGTAGAAATAAATGAATCAGAGAGGAAAAAAGAAAAACGAATTAAAAGAAATGAGGACAATCTCAGAGACCTCCAGGACAGTGTTAAATGCCCCAACATTCGAATCATAGGAGTCCCAGAAGAAGAAGACAAAAAGAAAGACCATGAGAAAATACTTGAGGAGATAATAGTTGAAAACTTCCCTAAAATGGGGAAGGAAATAATCACCCAAGTCCAAGAAACCCAGAGAGTCCCAAACAGGATAAACCCAAGGCAAAACACCCCAATACACATATTAATCAAATTAACAAAGATCAAACACAAATAACAAATATTAAAAGCAGCAATGGAAAAACAACAAACACACAGGGGATTCCCATAAGGATAACAGCTGATCTTTCAATAGAAACTCTTCAGGCCAGGAGGGAATGGCAAGACATGCTTAAATTGATGAAAGAAAATAACCTACAGCCCAGATTACTGTGCCCAGCAAGGATCTCATTCAAATATAAAGGAGAAATCTAAAGCCTAACAGACAAGCAAAAGCTGAGAGAATTCAGCACCACCAAACCAGCTCTCCAACAAATGCTAAAGGATCTTCTCTAGAAAGGAAACACAAAAAGGGTGTATAAACTCGAACCCAAAACAATAAAGTAAATGGCAACAGGATCATACTTATCAATAATTACCTTAAACATAAATGGGTTGAATGCCCCAACCAAAAGACAAAGGCTGGCTGAATGGATACAAAAACAAGACCCCTATAGATGTTGTCTACAAGAGACCCACCTCAAAACAGGGGACACATTCAGACTGAAAGTGAAGGGCTGGAAAAAGATATTCCACTCAAATAGAGACCAAAAGAAAGCAGGAGTAACAATACTCATATCAGATAAAATAGACTTTAAAACAAAGGCTGCAAAAAGAGACAAAGAAGGACACTATATAATGATCAAAGATCAATCCAAGAAGAAGATACAACAAGTATAAATATATATGCACCCAACATAGGAGCACCGCAATATGTAAGACAAATGCTAACAAGTATGAAAGGGAAAATTAACAATAACACAGTAATAGTGGGAGACTTTAATACCCCACTCACACCTATGGATAGATCAACTAAACAGAAAATTAACAAGGAAACACAAACTTGAAATGATACAATAGGCCAGTTAGACCTAATTGATATCTATAGGACATTTCATCCCAAAACAATGAATTTCACCTTTTTCTCAAGCACACATAAAACCTTCTCCAGAATCGATCACATCCTGGGCCATAAATCTAGCCTTGGTAAATTCAAAAAAATTGAAATCATTCAAAGCATCTTTTCTGATCACAATGCAGTAAGATTAGATCTCAATTACAGGAGAAAAACTATTAAAAATTTCAACATATGGAGGCTGAATAACACGCTGCTGAATAACCAACAAATCACAGAAGAAATCAAAAAAGAAATCAAAATTTGCATAGAAATGAATGAAAATGAAAACACAACAACCTGTGGATTGTTGTAACAACCTGTGGGATACTGTAAAAGCAGTGCTAAGGGGAAAGTTCATAGCAATACAGGCATACCTCGTGAAACAAGAAAAAAGTCAAATAAACAACCTAACTCTACACCTAAAGCAACTAGAAAGGGAAGAAATGAAGAAGTCCAGGGTTAGTAGAAGGAAAGAAATCTTAAAAATTAGGGCAGAAATAAATGCAAAAGAAACAAAAGAGACCATAGACCAAAGCTGATTCTTTGAAAGGATAAATAAAATCGACAAACCATTAGCCAGACTCATCAAGAAACAAAGGGAGAAAAATCAAATCAAAAAAATTAGAAATGAAAATGGAGAGATCACAACAGACAACACACAAATACAAAGGATCATAAGAGACTGCTGCTGCTGCTAAGTCGCTTCAGTTGTGTCCGACTCTCTGCGACCCCAGAGACGGCAGCCCACCAGGCTCCCCTGTCCCTGGGGTTCTCCAGGCAAGAATTCTGGAGTGGGTTGCCATTTCCTCCTCCAAAGCATGAAAGTGAAAAGTGAAAGGGAAGTTGCTCAGTCGTGTCTGACTTGTAGCAACCCCATGGACTGCAGCCCACCAGGCTCCTCTGTCCATGGGATTTTCCAGGCAAGAGTACTGGAGTAGGGTGCCATTGCCTTCTCTGCATAAGAGTCTACTATCAGCAATTATATGCCAATAAAATGGACAACATGGAAGAAATGGACAAATTCTTAGAAAAGTACAACTTTCCAAAACTGGACCAGGAAGAAATAGAAAATCTTAAGAGACCCATCACAAGCACGGAAATTGAAACTGTAATCAGAAATCTTCCAGCAAACAAAAGTCCAGGTCCAGATGGCTTCACAGCTGAATTCTACTAAAAATTTAGAGAAGAGCTAACACCTATCCTACTCAAACTCTTCCAGAAAATTGCAGAGGAAGGTAAACTTCCAAACTCATTCTATGAGGCCACCATCACCCTAATACCAAAACCTGACAAAGATGCCACAAAAAAAGAAAACTACAGGCCAATATCACTGATGAACATAGATCCAAAAATCCTTAACAAAATTCTAGCAAACAGAATCCAACAATACATTAAAAAGGTCATATGCCATGACCAAGTGGGCTTCATCCCAGGGATGCAAGGATTCTTCAATACCACAAATCAATCAATGTAATACACCACATTAACAAATTGAAAAATAAAAACCATATGATTATCTCAATAGATGCAGAGAAAGCCTTTGACAAAATTCAACACCCATTTATGATAAAAACTCTCCAGAAAGCAGGAATAGAAGGAACAGACCTTGACATAATAAAAGCTATATATGACAAACCCACAGCAAACATTATCCTCAATGGGGAAAAATTGAAAGCATTTCCCCTAAAGTCAGGAACAAGTCAAGGGTGCCCACTTTCACCACTACTATTCAACATAGTTTTGGAAGTTTTGGTCACAGCAATCCGAGTAAAAAAAGAAATAAAAGGAATCCAAATTGGAAAAGAAGAAGTAAAACTTTCACTGCAGATGACATGATCCTCTACATAGAAAACCCTAAAGACTCCACCAGAAAATTACTAGAGGTAATCAATGAATATAGTAAAGTTGGAGGATACAAAATCAACACACAGAAATCCTTTGCATTCCTATACACTAATAATGAGAAAATAGAAAGAGAAATTAAGGAAACAATTCCGTTCACCATTGCAACAAAAAGAATAAAATACTTATGAATATATCTGCCTAAAGAAACTAAAGACCTATATATAGAAAACTATAAAACACTGGTGAAAGCAATCAAAGAGGACACTAATAGATGGAGGAATATACCATGTTCATGGATCGGAAGAATCAATATAGTGAAAATGAGTATACTACCCAAAGCAATATATAGATTCAATGCAATCCCTATCAAGCTGCCAACGGTATTTTTCACAGAGCTAGAACAAATAATTTCACAATTTGTATGGAAATACAAAACACCTCAAGTAGCCAAAGCAATCTTGAGAAAGAAGAATGGAACTGGAGGAATCAACCTACCTGACTTCAGGCTCTACTACAAAGCCACAGTCATCAAGACAGTATAATACCGGCACAAAGACAGAACTATAGATCAATGGAACAAAATAGAAAGCCCAGAGATAAATCCACACATCTATGGACACCTTATCTTTGACAAAGGAGGCAAGAATATACAATGGAGAAAAGACCATCTCTTTAACAAGTAGTGCAGGGAAAACTGATCAACCACTTGTAAAAGAATGAAACTAGAACACTTTCTAACACCATACACACACACAAAAACTCAAAATGGATTAAAGATCTAAATGTAAGACCAGAAACTATAAAACTCCTAGAGGATAACATAGGCAAAACACTCTCCAACATAAATCACAGCAGGATCCTCTATGATCTACCTCCCAGAATACTGGAAATAAAAGCAAAATTAGACAAATGGGACCTAATTAAACTTAAAAGCTTCTGCACAACAAAGGAAACTATAAGCAAGGTGAAAAGACAGCCTTCAGAATGGGAGAAAATAATAGCAAATGAAGCAACTGACAAACAACTAATCTCAAAAATATATAAGCAACTCCTGCAGCTCAATTCTAGAAAAATAAACAACACAATCAAAAAAATGGGCCAAAGAACTAAACAGACATTTCTCCAAAGAAGACATACAGATGGCTAACAAACACATGAAAAGATGCTCAACATCACTCATTATCAGAGAAATGCAAATCAAAACCACAATGAGGTACCATTTCCACCAGTCAGAATGGCTGCAATCCAAAAGTCTACAAGCAATAAATGCTGGAGAGGATGTGGGGAAAAGGGAACCCTCTTACACTGTTGGTGGGAATGCAAACTAGTACAGCCACTATGGAGAACAGTGTGGAGATTCCTTAAAAAACTGGAAATAGAACTGCCTTATGACCCAGCAATCCCACTGCCGGGCATACACACCAAGGAAACCAGAATGGAAAGAGACACATGTACCCCAATGTTCATAGCAGCACTGTTTATAATAGCCAGGACATGGAAGCAACCTATATGTCCATCAGCAGATGAATGGATAAGAAATCAGTGGTACATATACAGAATGGAGTATTACTCAGCCATTAAAAAAAATACATTTGAATCAGTTCTAATGAGGTGGATGAAACTGGAGCCTATTATACAGAGTGAAGTAAGCCAGAAAGAAAAACACCAATACAGTATACTAACACATACATATGGAATTTAGAAAGATGGTAATGATAACCCTGTATGTGAAACAGCAAAATCGACACAGATGTATTGAACAGTCTTTTGGACTCTGTGGGAGAGGGAGAGGGTAGGATGATTTGGGAGAATGGCATTGAAACATGTATAATATCATATAAGAAATGAATCGCCAGTCCAGGTTCGATACATGATACAAGATGCTCGGGGCTGGTGCACTGGGATGACCCAGAGGGATGGTACAGAGAGGGAGGTGGGAAGGGGTTCAGGATGGGGAACACGTGTATACCCGTGGTGGATTTATGTTGATGTATGGCAAAACCAATACAATATTGTAAAGTAATTAGCCTCCAACAAAATAAATAAATTTAAATTTAAAATTTTTTTTAAATAATAAAAAGTAGAAATTGTATAAGATAGAAAACAGTAAGTATAATAGAAGGTTTCAGAGGAAAAATTTCAAGTCCTTAAGAGAGATACTTTTATAAAATAGGTATTATGTACCCTGGTTTAGATCACAGAAGAGACAGAGTTTTAGGAGACATATTTCAACATTGGAGTTTTATCCAGGAGACTACAGCCTGAGAAACAAGGAGGTTAGAGTGCAATACTGAGTCAATGATACAACAATCAGTTCAGTTCAGTTCAGTCGCTCAGTCATGTCCGACTCTTTGCGACCCCATGAATCGGAGCACGCCAGGCCTCCCTGTCCATCACCAACTCCCAGAGTTCACTCAGACTCACGTCCACTGAATCAGTGATGCCATCCAGCCATCTCATCCTCTGTTGTCTCCTTTTCCTCCTGCCCCCAATCCCTCCCAGCATCAGAGTCTTTTGGATGAGTCAGCTCTTCACATAGGTGGCCAAAGTACTGGAGTTCCAGCTTCAGCATCATTCCCTCCGAAGAAATCCCAGGGCTGATCTCCTTCAGAATGGACTGGTTGGATCTCCTTGCAGTCCAAGGGACTCTCAAGAGTCTTCTCCAACACCACAGTTCAAAAGCATCAATTCTTCGGCGCTCAGCCTTCTTCACAGTCCAACTCTCACATCCATACATGACCACAGGAAAAACCATAGCCTTGACTAGACGGACCTTTGTTGGCAAAATAATTTCTCTGCTTTTGAGTATGCTATCTAGGTTGGTCATAACTTTCCTTCCAAGGAGTAAGCCTCTTTTAATTTCATGGCTGCAGTCACCATCTGCAGTGATTTTGGAGCCCCCAAAAATAAAGTCTGACACTGTTTCCACTGTTTCCCCATCTACTTCCCATGAAGTGATGGGACCGGATGCCAAGATCCTCGTTTTCTGAATGTTGAGTTTTAAGCCAACTTTTTCACTCTCCACTTTCACTTTCTTCAAGAGGCTTTTTAGTTCCTCTTCACTTTCTGCCATAAGGGTGGTATCATCTGCATATCTGAGGTTATTGATATTTCTCCCGGCAATCTTGATTCCAGCTTATGCTTCTTCCAGCCCAGCGTTTCTCATGATGTATTCTGCATATAAGTTAAATAAACAGGGTGACAATATACAGCCTTGATGAACTCCTTTTCCTATTTGGGAATAGTCTGTTGTTCCATGTCCAGTTCTAACTGTTGCTTCCTGACCTGCATACAGATTTCTCAAGAGGCAGGTCAGGTAGTCTGGTATTCCCATCTCTTTCAGAATTTTCCACAGTTTATTGTGATCCACACAGTCAAAGGCTTTGGCATAGTCAATAAAGCGGAAATAGATGTTTTTCTGGAACTCTCTTGCTTTTTCCAAGATCCAGCGGATGTTGGCAATTTGATCTCTGGTTCTTCTGCCTTTTCTAAAACCAGCTTGAACATCAGGAAGTTCACGGTTCACGTATTGCTGAAGCCTGGCTTGGAGAATTTTGAGCATTACTTTACTAGCATGTGAGATGCATGCAATTGTGTGGTAGTTTGAGCATTCTTTGGCATTGCCTTTCTTTGGGATTGGAATGAAAACTGACCTTTTCCAGTCCTGTGGCCACTGCTGAGTTTTCCAAATTTGCTGGCATATTGAGTGCAGCACTTTCACAGCATCATCTTTCAGGAGTTGAAATAGCTCAACAATAATTTTTTTAATTGAATAAATACTGTTTTCATTTTGGATATTTTGCATATTGTATATGCAGGTTACTATATTCCGAATGTGTTTTCAAAAGAGCTCCAGTGTGGCAACATAACCAGCTATGATTGTTGTTTAGTCACTCAGTTGTGTCCCATTCTTTTGCAACCCCATGGACTCTAGTCCCCCAGGAGCCTTTATCCACAGGATTTCCCAGGCAAGAATAGTGGAGTGGGTTACCATTTCTTTCTCTAGTGAGAGAGTCCACCAGAGACTTAAAAATGGTAGACTAGATCTCAGAAAATTTTACATACAAAAAGGAACCATGGTGAGTAGCTGCCTAACATGCATTTCAAGCTATTGTTCTGCCTATGAAGACATCAAAAACATTATCAGTTCTTTTTTTTTTTTCTTTCCTGAATAAAATGTCTGTATCCTTCTCAACTAAAGAAAGTGAAAGTGAAAGTTGCTGTGTCATGTACGATTCTTTGTGACCCCATGGGCTAGTCCATAGAATTCTCCAGGCCAGAATACTGGAGTGGGTAGCCTTTCCCTTCTCCAGGGAATCTTCCCAACCCAGGGATCGAACCCAGGTATCCCACATTGCATGAGGATTTTTTACCAGTTGAGTCGCAAGAAAAACCCTCTCAACTAAACTCCTAGCTTTAAAAAAAAACAGTACTTGGAGTTGCCCTAAGAGTTGAAAACCAGTTGCCTATATGACCATATTCAAAATACGAGAAGAAGGTAGTTACTAGCATCCAGACCTATTCAATCTGGCAAATTAGAAATACAAGATCTTGGGACTTTCCTGGTGGTCCAGGGGCTAAGAGTCTGCACTCCCAATTCAGGGATCCTGCCTTTGATCTCTGGTCAGGGAACTAGATTCCTCGCGCTGCAACTGAAAGATTCTATGTGCTGCAACTAAGGTCTGGTGTAGTCAAATGAATAAATATTGAAAAACAGAAATACCAGGTCTTCTGATGTTCTGGTCTGGAGAATTCCATGGGGTTGCAAAGAGTTGGACACGACTGAGTGACTTCTACTTCACCTAACATTAATAGCTCACTTTTGCTTAAATAACTTGTACACTATTCTCTCTATTCAATATGTCTAGATAAGTTCTGCAATGTCTACTTTTCAAAAGATCTAAACACTCATAATATTTGAGAGCATTAAATGTAAATGGGAATAGAATCTGTCAGAATTTGTGCTGGAATAGGAATGACACAAATATTTCAGCCAATTTCTCACAATGATCTTTCCTCAAATTTTTGAAAGTAATGCATTAAAGTTAGATTACCTTCTAATTTTGCTGAAGATTAAAATTTTGGAAGTTATATCCTTTAAGGTGATTTGCTATCCAATATGGTAGTTTTCAACATGATCCCAGTTCTTCAGTTATCCAGGTATCCACACCCCTTTCTATTCTTCTGATTAACGGTGGAATCAATCTCTCCATGTTCTGAATGTAGACTACTTTGCGATTAGCTTTGACTGATACAAAAGATAGCTGAAGAGACATTGTGCCATCTTCAAGCATCTGATGGCCCTGTGGCTTTCTCAAAATCTCTTGGAATTTGCATACTCTCTTAGAAAAACTGCCATGTGAATAAGCACAGGCTAGTCTATGGAGAAGGCAGTGGCATCCCACTCCAGTACTCTTGCCTGGAGAATCCCATGGACGGAGGAGCCTGGTGGGCTGCAGTCCATGGGGTCGCTAAGAGTCGGAGACGACTGAGCTACTTCATTTTCTCTTTTCACTTTCATGCATTGGAGAAGGAAATGGCAACCCACTCCAGTGTTCTGGCCTGGAGAATCCCAAGGACAGGGGAGCCTGGTGGGCTTCCATCTATGGGGTCGCACAGAGTCGGACACAACTGAATCGACTTAGCAGCAGTAGCAGCAGCAGCAGCCTATTGGATGGAGAAGGCAATGGCACCCCACTCCAGTACTCTTGCCTGGAAAATCCCATGGACGGAGGAGCCTGGTAGGTTGCAATCCATGGGATCTCGAAGAGTCGGACAGGACTGAGTGACTTCACTTTCACTTTTCACTTTCCTGCATTGGAGAAGGAAATGGCAACCCACTCCAGTGTTCTGGCCTGGAGAATCCCAAGGACAGGGGAGCCTGGTGGGCTTCCATCTATGGGGTCGCACAGAGTTGGACACGACTGAAGCGACTTAGCAGCAGTAGCAGCAGCAGCAGCCTATGGGATAACGAGCAATATGCCTTACACCCCTATTCCATGAAATAGCATTTAGCAACCTCCCAACTGGAGTGTGAGGCCTTCTTAGATCACCTAGACTGCAAAGCTGATAAAATACACGTAAGTACACCAGCCAAGATCAGATGAGGGTACTGACCTTACTGACTCATGTAATAGTGATCCATGCAATAAGCAGCTGTTTTTTCTGGGTTTTTTTTTTGTTTTTTTTTTTAAGCTAGTGTTTTGGAGTAGCTTGTTATGCTGTCTTTAAAACCACTGACCTTCTTAATTTCTGATGTTACCACAAAGACCTTCTCAAGTCTTATCATATAGTGACTAAGCATATCAGCTTTTCTTAAATGCAACTTGATTAAAATGTGCAATTTAAAAGTTTAGGCAATTTAACTTGTTGGTGTCATTGAATCTTTTGATTCAATACTTTAATAAAATTATAGTATCTTATTTGTATAAATATAGTTCATCAAAAACTTACAATGTCATAATTTTATTATACATTTTATTAAAATGATCATTAGATAGAATTCAATTATAAGTTTATATTTAAATTACTTAAAAAAAAAAACCTGCCCTGCCTTTAAGACTTAGATAAATAGATAAGCAGAGAGTTCCTCTGAGTGTTTTGCCCAGATGATATTAAACATCACTGCCCATGCTGTTCTTTATAGATGTCTTTTTATTCTTCCTGTAATGGAACTCTGTCCCTCAGGGAGATGCATTTTAAAACTGGCAATACTTTCAGGGTATACGAAGAACAACAACAACAAAAATAGATTCTAAATAGATATATTATAATCATCAATCCACTAATATCTAATTTCAAAACATCACTGTATAGTCTAAAATGCCTGTGTAAAGTCCTTATTTTTTGAGGAAAAAAAAGATATATAAACCAGAGAGAAACAAGGTGTCACGTCAAGGGTTGGAAAAATCTTGATTAACTGATGCTTAGGTCAGAAGCTTTCTCAATCTCCTTTATACTTTAATAAAACTTTATTACACACACACACACACACAAAGATAATGTCAGGCTTTCTGGAAAGCAGTACTTCACAGCACTCTTATGTTTTAAGTTTTGGGAGTTTGTTTTTGCTTTTCTAATTGGGATAATTCACCGGGTAATACATGAATGAATAAGAGGAATCCTTGCTTCTGAAAAATGAAATTGCATGGAATTCTTGAATGTTTGGTATATTCAAGGGCACACACAACAGACTCTCCTTTGAGCACTGTTGGTCGAAGGAGAGGTTATGCAGTCAGATAAGAAGTGACTTGGGAGAGATCTTTCAGGCAGACCCATTAAACGGTCTCTGCGTTGAGCAGGGAGCACGGTTTCCAGCACCGTCAGTGGCTCTGCTCTTCCTAACACAGGGCCAGAAGGCAAAAACCAAAGAGCTCGTTCTATCAATGATTCCGTTTATGACTTTGTGCAAGTTACAGCTACCAGTGTCTAAGTCATCTTAGATGCTGTATAGCGGTAATCATCTCACTTATTCTCATAGCTATAATCATCTCACTTATTTTTATAAAGATGAAAGGTGTGTGTGGTTGCATTCAGAAGAGTACACAGCACATACAAAGTGATCAGCAAATGTGAGCAATTGCTATTGTTCTCAGCAAAGGTGGATCATTATTTCCACCTCTTTCTGGTATTTGGCAGAATGCAATTGTGACTTCAAACCCTATGTCCTCCAGAAAGGAGCTCTAAGTGTAAGACTGGCACAGTTTATAAGACTTATCCACATATTTCATAATGGCAACATAATCCCTGGTTCAGAGGGCAATGTTTGAATGCAGCAAAAAATGCTCTGCAGTTCATCATGACATCTGAAAGGAATTGTGTTGAACTGTAATAACATGTACCAACTTGGTGCTTTCCAGGTGGCTCAGTGGGTAAAGAATCCACCTGCAATTCAGGAGACACAGGTTCAATCCCTGGGTCAGGAAGATCCCCTGGAGGGAGAGCATGGCAACTCACTCCTGTATTATTGCCTGGAGAGTCCCATGGACATAGGAGCCTGGCGGGCTATGGTCCATAGACTCACAAAGAGTCAGACATGACTGAAGAGACTTGGTACGTGAACCAGCTTTAAATAGCTTTTTCCATCTGACTGCATCTCATACAACTCCTTAATTATTTGAGTCCCAAGATGATGTTGCTTGCTTGATGCCTTGTTGGTGTCCCACAGAGATCAATGGTTTGGAAGCTTAAGAAATATGAGCTCCAAGGATACACACACATAAAAATGTAAAGCATGTAGCGTTTTCCCTCATAGCGTCTTCACAAACAGGAAGCAAGGCCTATCTCACAGGTTGGTTGGACTACACTCTGTTTTGGGGGTAATGGACTGAACTGTATTGCCTGAGGTGTGGAAGCTTGTTTATTTGTTTGTCTTCTCATAAGGGCAGCATAGTTAGCCATGTATGAGAAGGGGAACAAGTGTAAAAGAGGGTAGTGACAGTAGACATTTTTAAAAGTCTGTAGTTAGCCTGTATTTATAGAGTATTTTAAGAAATGCCCAAATTTTGAGCACTCCTTTTTGAAAGTATTTTCACTTTTTGTCCTGAGAAACAATCTCAACAGGAAATGGGAACAACTCCATCTGCAGAGCCGAATTTGAAACAGCTGTCAGTGTAAGAGGGAAAGAGTGTGAGCCAACAGGGAGGAACGCTCAATTCCTCTCCCCTTCCCACCTTCTCCCCCCTCGCTTTAACTCCATCCATGGAACCTGGGGAAGACAGCAGGGAGAGTCTCCTGACAGTCACTCTGAGGCTGGGAGTAGGTGCTGAGGGGTCCTCGGAACTGTTCCAGGAGGAACACAGACATGTGAACCACCTCTGGATCAGACAGGAAAGGGATTACTTTGTCCTTGTGCCAAAGGGATTTGTAGATGTCTCTCTATAGCAATTTTCTCACATTTGATACTATTGACATTTTGGCCCAAATTGTATTTTGGTCTTTTCATGTGTTGTGGGTGTGTGTGGAGGATGGGGGTGGGGAGGGAGATGCTGTTCTGTACCTTGTAGACTATTTAGCAGCATCTCGTCTGTCCAGGGGGCTTCCCTGATGGCTCAGAGAGTAAAGAATCTGTCTGTGATGCAAGAGACCCAGGTTCAATCTCTGGGTCAGGAAACTCCCCTGGAGACAGGAATGGCTACCCACTCCAGTATTCTTGTCTGGAGAATTCCATGGACAGAGGAGCCTGTCAGGCTTACAGTCCCTGGGGGTCTCAGTCAGAAACAGCTGAGTGACCAACCCTTTCACTTTCACTGGTCGGTCCACTAGATGTCAGTAGCAACCCTCCTGATTGTGACAATCAACAGTATCTTCAGATATTGCTATACATCCTGTGGGGTTATAATCGCTCCTGGTTAAGAACCACTTCTCTCTATAAGTAATCAGTAGCCTGATTTTTCTTTAAAAACCGAAAAAGGTTTTCTACAATTATGTACTACTTTGAAATCAGAAAAAGACAAAGTCACTTGTACTGGCCATTGAGGAAAGAAAACCATATCCTCAGAATAATTATGTTTTCAAACCACAATATTTTAATTCATATGTCCTTTACCTCTTCGAGGGCTTCCCTTGTGGCTCAGCTGGTAAAGAATCAGCCTGAAATGTGGGAGGCCTGGCTTCGATCCCTGGGTTGGGAAGATCCCCTGGAGAAGGGAAAGGCTACCCACTCCAGTGTTCTGGCCTGGAGAATTCCGTGGACTTTATAGTCCATGGGGTTGCAAAGAGTCAGATGCGACTGAGTTACTTTCACTTCATTCACTTACCTCTTTGAGTGGCTCGACGGTCAAGAATCTGCCTGGAGGATACACCTGAGACGTTCAGTACCTGGGTCGGGCGGATACCCTGAAGGAGGAAATGGCAACCCGCCCCAGTATTCTTGTCTGAGAAATCTCATGGATGTAGTGGCTTAGCAGGCTACAGTCCCTAGAGTTGTAAATAGCTGGACACAACTGAACACACACGCACACATTAACCTTTTTGAAGTTATTTGAAGAATGTGGAAAATACCAGATGTGTTGGGGTTTAGTCCAGATTTTTTACCCCCTGAAAATAACCAACTGGTGCCTCCAAATCATTTTATTGTTACTAAGGGTGAGTAGAGAAAATACCCTTCATTGGCATTTTCAATATGTCAAAAGCTTTGAATACATATCTCCTTTATTTAAAAAAAAAACACAGCCCTTAAACCTTTTATGTTTTGTGAGAATTCAGGCAAGATTCTTTTCTAAAGTTTCTTTTTTTTTTCTTTTATTTTTATTTTATTTATTTTATTTTATTTTATTTTTAAACTTTACATAATTGTATTAGTTTTGCCAAATATCAAAATGAATCCGCCACAGGTATACATGTGTTCCCCATCCTGAACCCTCCTCCCTCCTCCCTCCCCATACCATCCCTCTGGGTGGTCCCAGTGCACTAGCCCCAAGCATCCAGTATCGTGCATCGAACCTGGATTGGCAACTCATTTCTTACATGATATTTTACATGTTTCAATGCCATTCTCCCAAATCTTCCCACCCTCTCCCTCTCCCACAGAGTCCATAAAACTGTTCTATACATCAGTGTCTCTTTTGCTGTCTCGTACACCGGGTTATTGTTACCATCCTTTCTAAATTCCATATATATGCGTTAGTATACTGTATTTATGTTTTTCCTTCTGGCTTACTTCACTCTGTATAATAGGCTCCAGTTTCATCCACCTCATTAGAACTGATTCAAATGTATTCTTTTTAATGGCTGAGTAATACTCCATTGTGTATATGTACCACAGCTTTCTAAAGTTTCTTTTTAAAGTTATCAGAATAAAATACTTATATTTAATGGATGTTGTGAAGATCAGATATACAATGCAGCTTATGTATAATATAATACATAAGCTGTCTGTATAATATTCTCTGTGTGCAATCTGGTTTACTATGCTTTTACTTGCCATCTTATCATAATTATTTTTAGATCATTAAAACTTCTTGGCAAAACCACTACAATATTGTAAAGTAATTAGCCTCCAGTTAAAATAAATAAATTTATATTTTATTTATTTTTTTCTTTCTTTTTTTTTTTTTTACTTTACAATATTGTATTGGTTTTGCCATACATCAACATGCATCCACCACGGGTGTACATGTGAAAAGCAAACTTCTTCAAAAAGCTGAGTGATTTTCCATAATATGTATGCAGTATATCTTTGAACTTTTTTCCTGTTGCTCGACACTTCATTTCTAAATTTTGCTTTCATAAATAATGGTGCAATGCAGCAGCAAGCATTTCTGTTAATTACATGTTCACATCATTGTTTAGCTCTTCAAATAGAGCTAAAACAGAGGATATATTTGTCAAATAGGTCTTCATAAGGCTTGAGACTCACAGTTACAGAATGTTAGATTTTGAATATCAGTTCCCTGAACAATGACAGACAGTGTGTGCCATAATTAACAAAATCACTATGCAAATTTTATAGGAAAATATACTAATATAGATGATAGAATCTGCTTTTCCAACTGAACCATATTTAAATAAATGAACACTTGTCAATTAGCAATCTTAAATAAGCATACTTCACATATTTCATTATAAAAGATTTTCTAAAAACTTATCCACTGAATCCCAATACTTTGAGAAATGATTAAAGAGTAAGTCAGTAAAAGGGTATTGGAATATTTTTAATAACCATTTTATTGACCTAGAGTTAATTTTCAATGCTGTGTTCCTTTCAGGTCTACAGTAAATGATTCAGATATATCTATATCTATGTAACTGTATCTATTCCATATAGATATAGATATATCATATTCTTTTTCAGAGTCTTCTCCATTATAAATTATTATAAGATATGGAATATTGTCCCCTTTGCAGTGCTTGTTATTTATTTTATATATAGTGACTGAAATTCGCTCAGTAGTGTCCAACTCTTTGCTACCCCTTGGACTATACAGTCCACGGAATTCTCCAGCCCAGTATACTGGAGTGGGTAGCCATTCCCTTCTCCAGGGATCTTCGCAACCCAGGGACCGAACCCAGGTCTCCCACATTGCAGGCAGGTTCTCTACCAAATAAGCCACCAGGGAAACCCTTATATATAGTGCTGTGTATATATTAATTTAATAAAAAACAATATGGATAATTAAATCATATTTGATATCTTTCTGATGATTCAGTTCTAAGCCCTGAATTGTATATAACTAGTTTAAGGAAGGGATAAGGCAATAGCACCCCACTCCAGTACTCTTGCCTGGAAAATCCCATGGATGGAGGAACCTGGTGGGCTGCAGTCCATGGGGTCGATAAGAGTCGGACACGACTGAGCGACTTCACTTTCACTTCTCACTTTCATGCATTGGAGAAGGAAATGACAACAAACTCCAATGTTCTTGCCTGGAGAATCCCAGGGACGGGGGAGCCTGGTGGGCTGCCGTTTATGGGGTCGTGCAGAGTCGGACACGACTGAAGCGGCTTCGCAACAGTAGCAGCAGCAGTTTAAGGAATCATACAGGCTCATATGGATGCAAGCCTTTCCTGTGATCTGTGAAGTAAACTATGGACTCGATGTATTTGAGTGATGCAATTTCTGAGCTTTTCCTAAACTTCCCCAAAGCAATGCCTTATTTCTTTGCTATAAAATATATCCTATATATTGTCATGTCTCTTTTAGGAGAATGCTTCTGCAGCTGCTAAGTCACTTCAGTCGTGTCCAACTCGGTGCGACCCCATAGACGGCAGCCCACCAGGCTCCCGGGTCCCTGTGATTCTCCAGCAAGAAAATTGGAGTGGGTTGCCATTTCCTTCTCCAATGCATGAAAGTGAAAAGTGAAAGTGAAGCCGCTCAGTCATGTCCGACTCTTAGAGACTCCATGGACTGCAGCTTACCAGGCTCTTCTGTCCATGGGATCTTCCAGGCAAGAGTACTGGAGTGGGTTGCCATTGCCTTCTCCCCTTATAGGAGACAGTCAAAACTAAATTGGGGAAGAACTCATGGAGAATAACTATTACTATTTTTCTGCAACCATGGTAAAGTGAGGACATGGACAAAGAAAACTGCACTGCTGTGACAGACTTCATCCTCCTTGGATTCTCAGATGCCCCTGAGCCCCCTTGGATTCCTCTTCCTGCTGTTTCTTTCCGTCTTGGAGTCACAGTTTGGGGAAACCTGGGCATGATTGGTCTCATTCAGGTCAGCTCTGGACTCCACACCCCCATGTACTTTTTCCTCAGCCACTTGTCCTTTGTGGATTTCTCTTACTCCATGACCAACACGCCGAAGATGCTAGCTAACATCTTAAATGCAGACAGAGCCATTTCCTTCCTGGAATGCACTGTGCAATTCTACCTGTTTTGCACATTTGGGGTAACTGAGGTCATTCTGCTGGCAGTGATGGCCTATGACCGCTGTGTGGCCATCTGTGACCCACTGCTGTACATGGTCACCATGTCCCAAAATCTCTGCATGGAGTTGGTGACTTGTTGCTAACTCAATGCTACTGTATGTTCTGTGATTCACTTGTGTTTAGCTCTTCAGATCCCATCCGACAGATCAAATGTGATCAACCACTTCTTTTGTGATCTTCCCCCTCTCTTGTCTCTTGCTTGCTCTGATGTCACCATGAATCAGTTGGTGCTCTACATTGTGACTGCTTTCAATGAGGTTATCACCATTGTGGTCATCCTCACATCCTACTTGTTTATTCTCATCATCATCCTGAGGATGCGCTCTGCAGACAAAGGGTGCAAAGTTTTTCCACCTGTCCTTCCCACCTCGCTGCCATCATCGTCTTTCACAAAACAGTCCTTTTCATTTATTGCCGGTGCCAATCTGGCAACAGCATGGGCATTGACAAAGTGGCCACAGTGTTCTACACTGTAGTGATCCCCATGCTGAACCCCCTGATCTATAGGCTGAGGAACAAGGATGTGAAAGAAGCACTCAGAAAAGTGGTGAGCTCCAAAATATTATCCTAGAGAGTATTTTCCTAGCAGGACTCAGGGTTAGAAATTGGAGGCTGATGAAAGGGTAATGGTGCGTTTCAGTGTTGGAGTGAAAAGAGCAGTCAAGATGTGAATAGCTATGAGTGAGTCTTTTTAATTCTCTTATCTTTGTGCTTTTTCAATTTACAAGTTTAGGATTGATTATTTCAAAATGTGCAGCCTACTTCTTTGCTTTGATGCTATATGAAATGTTTTAAATTGGACAGTGTACTGGACTGTTAAAACACACAAATTTAATTTTCTCTTAGACTTTCATGAGTTTAATGGACTAAGTATCACATCTTATTTTAACATCCATAAAGGGGACTATGATTCATTTCACAATTGAACACCTGTTATTTTACAATAAGGAACACATCTTTGTCAGTTTTTACAGAGAATAAGATTCCATATGTGTATATAAATATAAATATATATATTCTCTTCATTGTTTTGTTCTTACTTCCTTTATTATTTTTTGTTTTTGTCGTTGCAGTGTCCAGTGGTTTTGGGGTTTCATATATTATCACATCTGAATAATAGAGATATTGATAATAATTACATTACAGAAATTTCAGGGAAATTAAATTACATGTCAAGTGAAAATAGCTTAGTTCAGTTCAGTTCAGTTCAGTCGCTCAGTCCTGTCTGACTCTTCATGACCCCATGAATCGCAGCATGCCAGGCTTAGGAATATCCCTAACACATAATTGGTCATCTCTTTATATACGTGTGTGTGTGTGTGTGTGTGTGTGTGTGTGTGCATAGATGTATATTGTCTATTGCACTCGACAGTGTTGTGCTTTGCAGATACTGCATTTTTACAGATTGAAGATTTGTGGCCACCCTGCATCAAGCATGTCTATTAGCACTGTTTTTCCAGCAACATTTGCTCACTCATGTCTCTGTCACATGTCACATTTTGGTAATTCTGGCAATATTTTAAACTTTTTCATTATTGTGTAAGTTATAGTGATCTGCCATCCCTGATGTTACTATTGAAAAAGATTATAACTCACTGAAGGTTTAGATGGTGGTTAGCATTTTAAACTATTTTTCAACTAGGATATGTATTTTTTTACTTTTTATTGGTTTGCATAAAGGTTTTAAATTATTTTACTTTATTTTGGCTGTGCTGGGTCTTCTCTGTGGCATGTGGACTTCTCTAGTTGCAGTGTTTGGGTTTAGTTTTCTGTGGCATGTGGTATCTTAGTTGCCCCCAAGGGATCAAGCACAGGTCCCCTGAAAAGGACCGTGGATTCTTAACCACTGGACCACTAGGGAAGTCCCAATATATGTACATTTCTTAGACATAATATTTCAGTGTGCATACTTAGACATATGCACACTGAAAATGTGTTTGACCTGCTTTATTAATGATATTTGCCTTATTGGAAACAGAAAGTGAAATTGCTCGGTCGTGTCCAACTCTTTGCGACCCCATGGACTGTAGCCTGCCAGACTCCTCCATCTATGGGGTTTTCCAGGCAAGAATACTGGAGTGGGTAGCTGTTTTCTTCTGCAGGGCATCTTCCTGACCCAGGGATCGAACCAGGGTCTCCTGCACTGCAGGCAGACTTGTTACTGTCTGAGCCACCAGGGAAGCCTAATTTGCCTTATCACAATAAAGTGCAAACCCATAATATCTCCCAGCCATGTCTGTATGCTTATAAATGTATATACCTACATATTATGTAGATATATTGATATATTATATATGTGTATGTATTGGTTGGTTGTTGTTCAGTCACTAAGTTAGGTTCGGATCTTTTGGGACCCCACGGACTATAGACCATCAGGTACCTCTATGTATGCAATTATTTAATAACCATTGTTATGAATAGCAGCATTGCTGACTTTTGCCTTTTTTCTCACTTTTAATTACTTTCTTCTGGATTACTTTAAAAATATGCATTAAATGCTTACCGTGACTCATAAGTGGACTTCTAAACTCGGTGTACATTTCTTTTCTGTGTCTTGATGAAATGACCTTTGTTCATCTTTCCTTTATGTGTTAAACTTCATTTCTTCCTTCAACCTTGGCTCTTATGTGCCACTGATACTTTATCTGTGCTTCCATTATGATTTATGTAAATTTCTACATTAAACTCACTTGCTCAATGAAGCATCTCTCTGTGTGTCTATACTAACGTTAGAAAGCACTACACTGGAGTTTATGAAAACCAGAATAGGCAATTTGACTCTCATTTTTTAATTTGACAAGTAACACAAACTTCTTAATTTCTCAGTTTCCTCAAGTTTGAACAATGGTTATTACTGTTAACCTCTCAACATTATACCGAGATTACATTTTGACAACATGTAGGTACTCACTGGCGCTAGGAAGATACGTTATGTGTGTTTCAGTGAAATCTTTGAGGCCTGGAACTATTTATTCTTTTCCCTCTCACTATCACTTACCTCATGCAAAGAGTTGACTCATTGGAAAAGACTCTGATGCTGGGAGGGATTGGGGGCAAGAGGAGAAGGGGACGACAGAGGATGAGATGGCTGGATGGCATCACTGACTCGATGGACGTGAGTCTGAGTGAACTCCGGGAGTTGGTGATGGACAGGAAGGCCTGGCATGCTGTGATTCATGGGTTCGCAAAGAGTAGGACATGACTGAGTGACTGATCTGATCTGATCACTTACGTATTATAAGTTATCTTTATTTTTATTAGATAGTTAGATGAATAAAAACTGGTATATAAACTGTATGTATATTGAGCTTAATATTAGAACTTAAAGTACTGTGTTGACTTTTAAGGTTGTAAATTGGTTCAAAATTGTTCCATGTTGAATATGTTGTACATGGTGTGTTATATGAGGCAGGTCCACTTAGGAAAAGAAATCCCTAGTGAGGCTGAATACATGGGATGTTAGATTTTGGAAGCCTGGAGAGATGAAGAATGTGTTCATTTAATGGTATTTTATTTATTTAATTATTTTGGTTGTGTTGGGTCTTCGTTGCTTCATGCAGGCCTCTCTAGTTGCAGTCTGTGGACTTCTCTTATTGCAGCACATAGGTTGTCTCGTTACAGTGTGTGGGCTTAGTTGCCCCGTGGCATATAAGCTCCCCGCCCAGGGATCGAACCTGTGGCTCCTGCATTGGAGGTGTGTTCTTAACCACTGGATCACCAGGGCAGTCTCTGATTTAATGATTATTAACTTCAGGAAGAAACTATCATTCTTTATGTGTGCAGACAACAGGGAAGAAGTATCCTTGCCAGAGTCTCAGAGATTGGAGGACGTGCTCTGCTCATCTGATGTGAAGTTCATGAGGAAGAGACAGAGCTCTAAGGGTGTCTACATGTTTCAGCCTCTAGGCACAGACCCCGTTGATCTTTGGTCCCTGGGACAAGCCAGACTGCTGCTTTTGCTTCTGAGTAGAGTATGGTGAGAAACTGGAAAAGAAACTGAAAAGCAAGAAGACATTTCTTTCTTTTCTCCTTCCCATTTCCTTTGAACTTTTCCTCCTTTTCTTCTCCCTCCCATTTCTCTTTTTTTCTGCCTTTGGCGGAACTTAAAGGTAATTCTTTTTGAGGGCTCCAAAATCCCTGTAGATGGTGATTGCAGCCATGAAATTTAAAGACACTTACTCCTTGGAAGGAAAGTTATGACCAACCTGGACAGCATATTAAAAAACAGACATTACTTTGTCAACAAAGGTCCATCTAGTCAAGGCTGTGGTTTTTCCAGTAGTCATGTATGGATGTGAGAGTTGGACTGTGAAGAAAGCTGAGCACTGAAGAATTGATGCTTTTGAACTGTGGTGTTGGAGAAGACTCTTGAGAGTCCCTTGGACTGCAAGGAGGTCCAACCAGTCCATTCTAAAGGAGATCAGCCCTGGGTGTTCATTGGAAGGACTGATGTTGAAGCTGAAACTGCAACACTTTGTCCACCTCATGCGAAGAGCTGACTCATTTGAAAAGACCCTGATGTTTGTGAAGATTGAAGGCAGGAAGAGAAGGGGATGACGGAGGATGAGATGGTTGGATGGCATCACCGACACAATGGACATGGGTTTGGGTGGACTCCAGGAGTTGGTGATGAACAGGGAGGCCTGGCGTGCTGCGGTTCATGGGGTTGCAGATTTGGACACAACTGAGCAACTGAACTGAACTGAACTGAAAGATAAGCCAGTTAACAAGTGTATCTGGGGATTCAGGTTTCAACTCCCAGCAGCAATATCATGACCGAAAGAACTGAAGAGTGGACATGAAAATATGACGAAAGGCTACAAACATGACTTTTTAGGGATTGCAGTACACAATGACAAGTTTCTTTTTCTAATCTGTTTTAATTTTGCTTAGTGTGTGTGTGTGTGCTCAGTCGCTCATATATGTCCCACTCTTTGTGACCACATGGACTGTAGCCTGCCAGGCTTCTCTGTCCTTGGACCTTTCAGGTAACAATACTGCAGTGGGTTGCCATTTCCTCCTCCAGAGGATGTTCCTGACCCAGGGACCAAACTCACATCTCTTGCATTGGCAGGCAGATTCTTTACCACTGTGCCAGCTGGGAAGCTCCACTTACAGTATAAATCTCTCTGTAACTGAATATTCAAGTACTCCTCAAGTCTCTTATCTTCATTTTATGATTTTAATTATAGATACTTTGCACTTTATTCTTTGTAATATTTGTAAACCAAAAATGACAGGGTGTGGTGGTCATCTTTTAAGATCTAAGTAAAATTCCATGGTTCCATATTGTACAATAAATGTCATAATTTCCTTATAATTTCTAAAGTAAGAATTGTTATATTTTCTTTGGTTACTTTGCTTTGTTGTTCTTGTTGTTGTTATTGCTTTTGTTTTTTAGGCCATGCTAACAAGGCATAGAGGCAATGGCACCCCACTCCAGTACTCTTGCCTGGAAAATCCCATGGATGGAGGAGCCTGGTGGGCTGCAGTCCATGGGGTTGCTAAGAGTCGGACACGACTGAGCGACTTCACTTTCACTTTCACAAGGCATACAGGATCTCAGTTCCTGGACCAGGGTTGGAAACTGTACCCCCCTGCAGTGGAAGCTCAGAGTCTCCTCGGTTGATTTTAGACTTAGTAACTAAATGAAGTTTTCCTAGGCAACTTGTTCCAAAAGGAATTTTAGCCATCAAAAATAAATATTCTTCAAATCTGGTGACTTTGTTGATCAGATAGAATGGAAAGAATGATTCAGAATTGTGGAAGGGTAAAAGAAATATATAAATCACGGGACCATGGAAATATAGATAAAGCATTCAACTTTATTTTTTTATACCTTGTGTTAAATAAAATGATATGATCAAAGTACTCAGATCAGCAAGAAAAAGTGTATAAAGAAACACTTCTTGCTAATAATATGTAAGTGAAAGTGAAGTCTCTCAGTCCTGTCTGACTCTTTGCGACCCCATGGACTGTAGCCTACAGGCTCCTCCACCCATGGGATTTTCAAGGCCAGAATACTGGAGTGGGTTGCCATTTTCTTCTCCTGAGGACCTTCCCAACCCAGGGATCGAACCCTGGTCTTCCAAGTTGTAGGCAGACGCTTTTACCATACGAGCCACCAGGGAAGTCAATAAGATAAAATAAGACTTCAGAAAACATCCTCACATGGATTTATAGGTTATTTACTATGTGAACCTAAAAACTAGAAGCAAAGGAGAAAAACAACAGCAAGAGAAATTTATTTATTTAAATTTTTATTTAATTTTTAAACTTTACATAATTGTATTAGTTTTGCCAAATACCAAAATGAATCCACCACAGGTATACATGTGTTCCCCATCCTGAACCCTCCTCCCTCCATCCTCCCCATACCATCCCTCTGGGTCGTCCCAGTGCACTAGCCCCAAGCGTCCAGTATCGTGCATCGAACCTGGATTGGCATCTCGTTTCATACATGATATTTTACATGTTTCAATGCCATTCTCCCAAATCTTCCCACCCTCTCCCTCTCCCATAGAGTCCATAAGACTGTTCTATACATCACTGTCTCTTTTGCTGTCTCGTTCACAGGGTTATTGTTACCATCTTTCTAAATTCCATATATATGCGTTAGTATACTGTATTGGTGTTTTTCCTTCTGGCTTACTTCACTCTGTATAATAGGCTCCAGTTTCATCCACCTCATTAGAACTGATTCAAATGTATTCTTTTTAATGGCTGAGTAATACTCCATTGTGTATATGTACCACTGATTTCTTATCCATTCATCTGCTGATGGGCATCTAGGTTGCTTCCATGTCCTGGCTATTATAAACAGTGCTGCGATGAACATTGGGGTACACGTGTCTCTTTCCCTTCTGGTTTCCTCAGTGTGTATGCCCAGCAGTGGGATTGCTGGATCATAAGGCAGTTCTATTTCCAGTTTTTTAAGGAATCTCCACACTGTTCTCCATAGTGGCTGTACTAGTTTGCATTCCCACCAACAGTGTAAGAGGGTTCCCTTTTCTCCACACCCTCTCCAGCATTTATTATTTGTAGACTTATGGATTGTAGCCATTCTGACTGGTGTGAAATGGTACCTCATAGTGGTTTTGATTTGCATTTCTCTGATAATGAGTGATGTTGAGCATCTTTTCATGTGTTTGTTAGCCATCTGTATGTCTTCTTTGGAGAACTGTCTATTTAGTTCTTTGGCCCATTTTTTGATTGGGTCATTTATTTTTCTGGAGTTGAGCTGTAGGAGTTGCTTGTATATTTTTGAGATTAGTTGTTTGTCAGTTGCTTCATTTGCTATTATTTTCTCCCATTCTGAAGGCTGTCTTTTCACCTTGCTAATAGTTTCCTTTGATATGCAGAAGCTTTTAAGGTTAATTAGGTCCAATTTGTTTATTTTTGCTTTTATTTCCAATATTCTGGGAGGTGGGTCATAGAGGATCCTGCTGTGATGTATGTCAGAGGGTGTTTTGCCTATGTTCTCCTCTAGGAGTTTTATAGTCTCTGGTCTTACGTTGAGATCTTTAATCCATTTTGAGTTTATTTTTGTGTATGGTGTTAGAAAGTGTTCTAGTTTCATTCTTTTACAAATGGTTGACCAGATTTCCCAGCACCACTTGTTAAAGAGATTGTCTTTAATCCATTGTATATTCTTGCCTCCTTTGTCAAAGATAAGGTGTCCATATGTGTGTGGATTTATCTCTGGGCTTTCTATTTTGTTCCATTGATCTATATTCCTGTCTTTGTGCCAGTACCATACTGTCTTGATAACTGTGGCTTTGTAGTAGAGCCTGAAGTCAGGTAGGTTGATTCCTCCAGTTCCATTCTTCTTTCTCAGGATTGCTTTGGCTATTCGAGGTTTTTTGTATTTCCATACAAATTGTGAAGTTATTTGTTCTAGCTCTGTGAAGAATACTGTTGGTAGCTTGATAGGGATTGCATTGAATCTATAAATTGCTTTGGGTAGTATACTCATTTTCACTATATTGATTCTTCCAATGCATGAACATGGTATATTTCTCCACCTATTAGTGTCCTCTTTGATTTCTTTCACCAGTGTTTTATAGTTTTCTATATATAGGTCTTTAGTTTCTTTAGGTAGATATATTCCCAAGTATTTTATTCTTTCCATTGCAATGGTGAATGGAATTGTTTCCTTAATTTCTCTTTCTGTTTTCTCATTATTAGTGTATAGGAATGCAAGGGATTTCTGTGTGTTGATTTTATATCCTGCAACTTTACTATAGTCATTGATTAGTTCTAGTAATTTTCTGGTGGAGTCTTTAGGGTTTTCTATGTAGAGGATCATGTCATCTGCAAATAGTGAGAGTTTTACTTCTTCTTTTCCAATTTGGATTCCTTTTATTTCTTTTTCTGCTCTGATTGCTGTGGCCAAAACTTCCAAAACTATGTTGAATAGTAACGGTGAAAGTGGGCACCCTTGTCTTGTTCCTGACTTTAGAGGAAATGCTTTCAATTTTTCACCATTGAGGATAATGTTTGCTGTGGGTTTGTCATATATAGCTTTTATTATGTTGAGGTATGTTCCTTCTATTCCTGCTTTCTGGAGAGTTTTTATCATAAACGGGTGTTGAATTTTGTCAAAGGCTTTCTCTGCATCTATTGAGATAATCATATGGTTTTTATTTTTCAATTTGTTAATGTGGTGTATTACATTGATTGATTTGCGGATATTGAAGAATCCTTGCATCCCTGGGATAAAGCCCACTTGGTCAGGTGTATGATCTTTTTAATGTGTTGTTGGATTCTGATTGCTAGAATTTTGTTAAGGATTTTTGCATCTATGTTCATCAGTGATATTGGCCTGTAGTTTTCTTTTTTTGTGGCATCTTTGTCAGGTTTTGGTATTAGGGTTATGGTGGCCTCATAGAATGAGTTTGGAAGTTTACCTTCCTCTGCAATTTTCTGGAAGAGTTTGAGTAGGATAGGTGTTAGCTCTTCTCTAAATTTTTGGTAGAATTCAGCTGTGAAGCCGTCTGGACCTGGGCTTTTGTTTGCTGGAAGATTTTTGATTACAGTTTCAATTTCCGTGCTTGTGATGGGTCTGTTAAGGTTTTCTATTTCTTCCTGGTCGAGTTTTGGAAAGTTGTACTTTTCTAAGAATTTCTCCATTTCTTCCACGTTGTCCATTTTATTGGCATATAATTGTTGATAGTAGTCTCTTATGATCCTTTGTATTTCTGTGTTGTCTGTTGTGATCTCTCCATTTTCGTTTCTAATTTTATTGATTTGATTTTTCCCCCTTTGTTTCTTGATGAGTCTGGCTAATGGTTTGTCAATTTTATTTATCCTTTCAAAGAACCAGCTTTTGGCTTTGTTGATTTTTGCTATGGTCTCTTTTGTTTCTTTTGCATTTATTTCTGCTTTAATTTTTAAGATTTCTTTTCTTCTACTAACCCTGGGTTTCTTCATTTCTTCCTTTTCTAGTTGCTTTAGGTGTAGAGTTAGGTTATTTATTTGACTTTTTTCTTGTTTCTTGAGGTGTGCCTGTATTGCTATGACCTTTCCCCTTAGGACTGCTTTTACTGTGTCCCACAGGTTTTGGGTTGCTGTGTTTTCATTTTCATTCTTTTCTATGCAAATTTTGATTTCTTTTTTGATTTTTTCTGTGATTTGTTGGTTATTCAGCAACGTGTTGTTCAGCCTCCATATGTTGGAATTTTTAATAGTTTTTCTCCTGTAATTGAGATCTAATCTTACTGCATTGGTGGTCAGAAAAGATGCTTGGAATGATTTCTATTTTTTTGAATTTACCAAGGCTAGCTTTATGGCCCAGGATGTGATCTATCCTGGAGAAGGTTCCATATGCGCTTGAGAAAAAGGTGAAATTCATTGTTTTGGGATGAAATGTCCTATAGATATCAATTAGGTCTAACTGGTCTATTGTATCGTTTAAAGTTTGTGTTTCCTTGTTAATTTTCTGTTTAGTTGATCTATCCATAGGTGTGAGTGGGGTATTAACGTCTCCCACTATTATTGTGTTATTGTTAATTTCTCCTTTCATACTTGTTAGCATTTGTCTTACATACTGCGGTGCTCCTGTGTTGGGTGCATATATATTTATAGTTGTTATATCTTCTTCTTGGATTGATCCTTTGATTATTATGTAGTGTCCTTCTTTGTCTCTTTTCACAGCCTTTGTTTTAAAGTCTATTTTATCTGATATGAGTATTGTTACTCCTGCTTTCTTTTGGTCCCTATTTGCATGGAAAATCTTTTTCCAGCCCTTCACTTTCAGTCTGTATGTGTCCCCTGTTTTGAGGTGGGTCTCCTGTAGACAACATATGTAGGGGTCTTGTTTTTGTATCCATTCAGCCAGTCTTTGTCTTTTGGTTGGGGCATTCAACCCATTTACGTTTAAGGTAATTACTGATAAGTATGATCCCGTTGCCATTTACTTTATTGTTTTGGGTTTGAGTTTATACTCCGTTTTTGTGTTTCCTGTCTAGAGAATATCCTTTAGTATTTGTTGGAGAGCTGGTTTGGTGGTGCAGAATTCTCTCAGTTTTTGCTTGTCTGAGAAGCTTTTGATTTCTCCTTCATACTTGAATGAAATCCTTGCTGGGTACAATAATCTGGGCTGTAGGTTATTTTCTTTCATCATTTTACGTATGTCTTGCCATTCCCTCCTGGCTTGAAGTTTCTATTGAAAGATCAGCTGTTATCCTTATGGGAATTCCCTTGTGTGTTATTTGTTGTTTTCCCCTTGCTGCTTTTAATATTTGTTCTTTGTGTTTGATCTTTGTTAATTTGATTAATATGTGTCTTGGGGTGTTTCGCCTTGGGTTTATCCTATTTGGGACTCTCTGGGTTTCTTGGACTTGGGTGATTATTTCCTTCCCCATTTTAGGGAAGTTTTCAACTATTATCTCCTCAAGTATTTTCTCATGGTCTTTCTTTTTGTCTTCTTCTTCTGGGACCCCTATGATTCGAATGTTGTAGCGTTTAATATTGTCCTGGAGGTCTCTGAGATTGTCCTCATTTCTTTTAATTCGTTTTTCTTTTATCCTCTCTGATTCATTTATTTCTACCATTCTATTTCTAATTCACTAATCCTATCTTCTGCCTCTGTTATTCTACCATTTGTTGCCTCCAGAGTGTTTTTAATTTCATTTATTGCATTATTCATTATATATTGGCTCTTTTTTATTTCTTCTAGGTCCTTGTTAAACCTTTCTTGCACCTTCTCAATCCTTGTCTCCAGGCTATTTATCTGTGATTCCATTTTAATTTCAAGATTTTGGATCAATTTCACTATCATTATTCGGAATTCTTTATCAGGTAGATTCCCTATATCTTCCTCTTTTGTTTGGTTTGGTGGGCATTTATCCTGTTCCTTTATCTGCTGGATATTCCTCTGTCTCTTCATCTTGTTTAAATTGCTGAGTTTGGGGTGTCCTTTCTGTATTCTGGCAGTTTGTGGAGTTCTCTTTATTGTGGCTTGTCCTCGCTGTGTGTGGGTTTGTACAGGTGGCTTGTCAAGGTTTCCTGGTTAGGGAAGCTTGTGTCGGTGTTCTGGTGGGTGGAGCTGTATTTCTTCTCTCTGGAGTGCAATGAAATGTCCAGTAATGAGTTATGAGAAGTCTATGGTATTGGGGTGACTTTGGGCAGCTTGTATTTTGAAGCTCAGGGCTGTGTTGCTTTGTTGCTGGAGAATTTGCTTGGTATGTCTTGCCCTGGAACTCATTGGCCCTTGTGTGGTGCTTGGTTTCAGTGTCAGTATGGAGGCGTTTGATGAGCTCCTGTCAATTAATGTTCCTTGGAGTCAGGAGTTCCCTGGAGTCAGGGTTTGGACTTAAGCCTCCTGCTTCCAGTTATTGGTCTTATTTTTACAGAAGTTTCAAAACTTCTCCTTCTATACAGCACCATTGATAAAACATCTACGTTAAAGATGAAAAGTTTCTCTACTGTGAGGGTCACTCAGAGAGGTTCACAGCGTTACATGGAGAAGAGAAGTGGGAGGAGGGAGTTAGAGGTGACCCAAATGAGATAAGGTGGAATCAATAGTGGAGAGAGTGGGGTAGCAGTAGTCACTTCCTTATGTGCATTCCACAACTGGACCACTCAGAGATGTTCACAGAGTTATACAGAGAAGAGAAGAAGGAGGAAGGAGACAGAGGTGGCCAGAAGGATAAAAGGGGGGAATGAAAAAGAGGGAGACAGATCCAGCCAGTAATCAGTTCCCTAAGTGTTCTCCACTGTCTGGAACACACAGAAATTCACAGAGTTGGGTAGAGTAAAGAGGGGTTAGGGAGGAGACACAGGCGACCTGGTGGAGAAAAAGGAGAGTCCAAAGGGAGAGAAAGCAGTCAAGCCAGTAATCTCGCTCCCTAGTGAAAAATGGGTCCTGAAGATTGGGTTCTTAAAGGTACAAAATTGGTAACAAATACATAAAAGCAAAAATTAAAAATCTAGAGTTTGGAATTTCAAAAATACAATGTTAAAAAAAAGGAAGAAGAAGCATAAAGAGAGAAAACAAACAAACAAACAAAAACAATGTCACAAAAATCATAAAGAAAATACAGGTACAAAATTGATATCAAATACCAAAAAGCATAAATTAAAAATCTAGAGTAGAGTTTGGAATTTCAGATATACAATGTTATATAAAAGAAGAAGAGAAAGAAACAGAGAAAAAAAAAAGTCACAGAAATTATAAAAAAAAAAAACCTATAGGTACAAAATTGATAACATATACCAAAAAGCTAAAATTGAAAAACTAGAGTAGAGTTTGAAATTTCAAAAATACAATGTTAAAGAAAAGAAAAAAAAAAAAAACAAGGTCAAAAAATTATAAAATATATATATATGAAGTTTGCTGAAGAAGAAAAAAATAGGGTCTCTCTTTTTTTTTTTTTGCAAAGTAATAGGTTATAAAAGTGAAAATTAAAGGAACAATAGAGGACTTAAAAAAATTTTTTTTAATTAAAAAAAAGAAAGAAAGAATGATCGTAAAAATAGTAAAAATATATCTAGGACTTTTTCTGGTTTTGTTGTGAGTATTGTGGGTTCAGTTCATTTTTGGCTAGTTCCTTGGTCCGACTTATATTTCTCAAGATCTATAGGCCCCTTCCTATGTAGTCCGTAGTAACCACAGGGTTTTCATCTATTGCCTGTAGCTTCCAGGGCGTTTCCCTCTGTTATAGCTTCTTCTGTTTGCTGGTCTCTTCAGTGTCCGGTTTCCGCCCTGACACAAAGGGGACGGTGGAGGAAACTTTTTTTTTTTTTTTAAGGCTCACTTGTTCAGTCATGCTGTGGGGAGGGAGGGAGGGATGCTGCAAACAAATAACACTGGCGGGCGCTCACAGTGCCTCAGACACACTGGGTCTGCCCCCGCTCACGGCGCGTGTAGCCTCCCTGCCCACACTGCTTGGGCTCTAGGTTGTTCCGCTGAGAACAATCTGAGGCCAGCCCTGGGCTGCATGTACCTCCCAGGTCCAAGCCGCTCAGGTTCAGGCACTCCGGTAGTCCTCAGAGGCGCAGACTCAGTTGGGCCTGCGTTTTGTGCTCTTCCCAGGTCCGAGCAGCTCAGGTGATGAGGTGTTTGGCGAGCGCCAATACTGCGACTTATCGCCTCCCCGCCACTCGGTTATCTGGGTGTAAAACCGGCGCACCTTCTCAGGCAGATGTTAACCATCCAGACCCCCAAGCAGTTTTAGTTAGCAAAGAAGCCTGCTTACAGTTTTATAGATAATGTCTCTCTGGGGCTGCGATTGCCCCCTCCCGGCTCTGGCTGCCTGTCACCGGAGGGGGAAGGTCTGCAGCCGGCTGGCTATCTCTGTTCAGTTCTTTGTTCCGTGCGCGGGCCTGGCGGTGTCTTAGGTTGAGGCTGGCTTTTCGCGTGGTAGATATCCCACAGTCTGGTTTGCTAGCCCAAATTATTTCGCTCAGATAGCGCTCAGGGTATTCAGGCCAGATTCTTACTCTAAGTGATGCAGCCCACGCCGCGCCTCCCTGCCCAGCCCCCGCTTGCTAATGGCGTGTGCAGGCGTCTGCGCTGCTTCTCCGCTGGGGGAGTTACTGTAGGGCTCGCAATCTGCGAGTTTTAATTGTTTATTTATTTTTTCTCCCTGTTATGTTGCCTTCTGTGCTTCCAAAGCTCGGCACAGATTCGGCAGTGAGAAGGTTTCCTGGTGTTTGGAAACTTCTCTCTTTTTAAGAATCCCTTCCCGGGACGGAACTCCGTCCCTCCCTCTTTTGTCTTTTTTTTGTCTTTTATATTTTTTCCTACCTCCTTTCGAAGAGTTGGGTTGCTTTTCTGGGTGTCTGATGTCCTCTGCCGGCATTCAGAAGTTGTTTTGTGGAATTTACTCGACGTTTAAATGCTCTTTTGATGAATTTGTGGGGGAGAAAGTGTTCTCCCTGTCCTACTCCTCTGCCATCTTGGCTCCTCCCCTCTATTTACCTTTAGATTTCAATTCATTTTTGGTAACTCCTATAGCTGCTGTAGAGTATAATTTACATTGATGTTACTCATTTTTTAATCTCATGTGCCTCTAGAATGAGTGACTTAAACTGCTTTCTAAAGAAATCTCAATTATGATAATGAATTGAGTTAAACATACAATGGCAGAAAGCATCTCATGCATGATTATATTGATATAAAACAAAGTAGAAAGTAGACTTTAGAACAAGAAATATTAAGAATAAAGAGGGCATAAAATGATGAAGCTATGGTTTTATCATGGATTAGAGGAGAAGGCAATGGCACCCCACTCCAGTACTCTTGCCTGGAAAATCCCATGGATGGAGGAGGCTGGTGGGCTGCAGTCCATGGGGTCGCTCAGAGTTGGACACGACTGAGCGACTTCACTTTCCCTTTTCCCTTTCATGCATTGGAGAAGGAAATGCCAACCCACTCCAGTGTTCTTGCCTGGAGAATCCCAGGGATGGGTGAGCCTGGTGGGCTGCCGTCTATGGGGTCGCACAGAGTCGGACACGTCTGAAGCGACTTAGCAGCAGCTTCTTATTATTAGTCTAAAACTTAAGGAAGGAAATTTTCCAAGTTGATTTTTCTGTTTTAACTCTGAAGTAGGCAAATCACTCAATTTTTGTTGCTACTGTTGCTACAATTTGTTTTTGTTTTGTTTTGCTTTGATGTGTTGTTTGGTCAGGCTATAAAAAAGAGTATGACTTCAGGAAAGTGGTATGTTTTCAATTTAAAGAATTGGAGAGTTTTCCATTTTAAGGAAATTAATTCAAGGTATGGAGAATATGCACTTCCCAGGTGGCACTAGTGGTAAAGAACCCACCTGCCAGTGCCAGAGAAGTGAAAGACTTGGGTTCAATCGCAGGATCTGGAAGATACCCTAGAGGAGGGCAAGGCACCCCTCTCCAGTATTCTTGCCTGGAGAATCCCATTGGCAGAGGAGCCTGACAGGCCACAGTCCATTGGGTCACAAAGAGTTGGACACGACTGAGTGACTTGGCATGCATGCATGGAGAATATACCAGGTATACTGGATACCAAGATTTCCAGTACTTGACTCAGTCTCATTACTGTATATATGAAAGCATGTATAATTCTCCTGCTGCTAGGAAGGAGGGCAGAGAATAAAATTGCTCAATTTTCATTTGTTTTTTTTCCTCAGGAAAATGTCCGAATGGTAGATCCTACTCATATAGAAACTGCACTGTAGTCCTTGAGAGACGTTGGGGAAGTCTTTACTTGCCTTTCTTAATATGGATAAAGGAATTATCTTTTTAGGGTTGTAGCCAAATGAGAGTGATAACATATGATATCTCTGTGCATTCATACCTCTACATATACATCTTCACTTATATCTGCATATATACACTACATGTGCAATTTGATATCTTTATTTTTTAAATTAACCATATTTTTAAAAATGCAAAACCATAATTTTAAATAACATGATACTTTTCTACCCAAGATATGATGCCCCATAGTTTTTTTTAAAAAGTTCTATTCTTTTACTGTTAACTTTCCCTATAGTTAGAATTCTAAACAGTGTTACATTGTAGCTTTGGAGATAATTTTTTCTCAATTTTATCAAAATGTAATTAAATTATTTATTCTAATAACTAACAAAGAATAAGTCCACCTGCAATGTGGGAGACCTGAGTTCAATTCCTGGGTTGGGACGATCGGCTACCCACTCCTGTATTCTTGCCTGGAGAATTCCATGTAAAGAGGAGCCTGGCAGGCTACAGCCCATGGGGTCACAAAGAGTTGGACATGATGCAGAGACCCACTTTCACTGTCAAGAAAAAAAAATCTCATTAAAAAATCATATAGCTTTTATGGTTTTCAAGGCTAAGACTTGGGAAATATGTTACCAGTGGCTTTCCAGAAAAATGTATATCAGAGTTACATCTTTCTCAGTCCTTATTGACACTGACCACTACTATTGTAATTAATTAAATCCCTTTGTTAATTTGATAGGTAAAAATGATGATGATCTTCAGCATATATCGAAATTCTCTTTTGTATATTCTGCACAATTCCAAATGTAACTGTCCTTATGAGCCACTAATTTCAAAAAGATGGGTCATACTCCCCAACAAGGGAATTGTACAAATCTTCACCTACTGCACATTTATGTGACTGATGACAAAACATTAGCTTGGATTATATAAGATCATAAAAGCTGTTACTCTACTTTGGCAGACTTACGACATTTCCCAAAGAAAGAGTCAATCTCCACAGGCTCTAGGTTAGATCACTGATTATGTTTCAAGGCCCAACAAAATATCTAATTGAATTCATCAGCTCAATTTATTTTGATAAATTAAAGTTTGGAATTACATTGATTTCTGCTCATACTTGAATTTTAATCTTTTAGTCAGTGGGATCCACTGGGACATTGAACATTTTGAATTATTTGATGATTGCGTTTTAAAGAGTGTTCAATAAAAACAAAAAGCAAAAAAAAAAAAAAAAAAAAAAAAAAGACAGTGTGACAGTGTTTGATGCCTATAATTTTCTGAAGTTAATATAAACATGTTTTCTCCCTTATTCTTTTTTTTTTTTTTCAGAAGAAACACAAAATTTGTCATTTGGTTTCCTAGACCTAACATATAGTAGAAAGCACTCCTGTGGGAGAGTCCATTGTCACTGAATCATCAGAAGCTCCTGAACTCAGAGTCTTTCTCTTCCTGCTCTTCCTCCTCAAATATGCTGTCACAGCTTTGGCCTGAGCATCACTGCACCAATTTAAGGCTATACCAGTTTATTCCACCATCCTAATATAGCCTGTTAATTGTTTGATAAATTGCTTTGAGCAGGTTAAATAAAATTAGATAGTAAATATATAATACAATTTTACATATAATAACATACCATTTTGTGAGCCACAATATAATAATATATTTCCCTGAGACATTCTTAACGTGTAGAAAAACATATGACATCACTTAATTTTGTGTTTAAACAATTTCTCAGTAGAACTGTAATTACACAGGCAAATATTCCCACTGGGAATGGGGTATCAGTGTGTGTTCCTGGGATCTGATGTGAAATCAGAAAACTAGTCTCAAAAGCCTCAGAGAAATATAAAAGGTCTTGAATTATCCTAGGGAACAGCAGTCTTCCTGAGGGAAGCACAAATTTCTTCTATGAACACAGAAGGCCATTCAAATCAGATTATAAAAATATTGCAGTAGGTAAAATTTTCTCTTTTAAGTATCAAAATCAACTTTTCCTGTGAAAAATGAACCACTGCTGACACAGTATAGAGAGAAGGTGAATGAAAAAGATAGTGATCTGGTAAGTATTCTTACCTTAATCCCAGGGTATTAGAACTTGATGGGATTTTAAGTTATTTTAAGTTCATAGTCACTTATTCTACACGTAGAAATTGATATTTTGAGAATAAATATTCCCAGAGTAAGACAAATTTTAAATGATCAAGATATGTCTAACAAAAACAATAGCCGCAAAAAAGCCCAAACATTTGACACATGATATTAAAACAATTCTCACTATATTGGACTCTGATTAAGAATCTAAATGTTAACACTGTTCTAATCACCTATTATTTCTTTTTAAAGTATGTACATATCCATTAAGGCTGACTCAATCAATATTATATTATCCATCTTCTCTTAATATTGCATTAATATTAATATTATTAATATTGCATTGATGCCATTAATTATCAACACCCAAGTAACAGTACTGGAAGAAGCACAAGCTGGAATCAAGATTGTTGAGAGAAATATCAATAACCTCAGATATGCAGATGACATTACCCT
Source organism: Bos taurus (assembly GCF_002263795.3). Classification (NCBI taxonomy): domain Eukaryota; kingdom Metazoa; phylum Chordata; class Mammalia; order Artiodactyla; family Bovidae; genus Bos; species Bos taurus. Next base: position 117,526 of record NC_037351.1, on the reverse strand, counting down.
TATGGCAGAAAGTGAAGAGGAACTCAAAAGCCTCTTGATGAAAGTGAAAGTGGAGAGTGAAAAAGTTGGCTTAAAGCTCAACATTCAGAAAACAAAGATCATGGCATCTGGTCCCATCACTTCATGGCAAATAGATGGGGAAACAGTGGAAACAGTGTCAGACTTTATTTTTGGGGGCTCCAAAATCACTGCAGATGGTGACTGCAGCCATGAAATTAGAAGAGGCTTACTCCTTGGAAGGAAAGTTATGACCAACCTAGATAGCATACTCAAAAGCAGAGACATTACTTTGCCAACCAAGGTCCATCTAGTCAAGGCTATGGTTTTTCCAGTGGTCATGTATGGATGTGAGAGTTGGACTGTGAAGAAAGCTGAGCACCGAAGAATTCATGCTTTGGAACTGTGGTGTTGGAGAAGACTCTTGAGAGTCCCTTGGACTGCAAGGAGATCCAACCAGTCCATTCTGAAGGAGATCAGCCCTGGGATTTCTTTGGAAGGAATGATGCTAAAGCTGAAGCTCCAGTACTTTGTCCACCTCATGCAAAGAGTTGACTCATTGGAAAAGAGTCTGATGCTGGGAGGGATTGGGGGCAGGAGGAGAAAGGGACAACAGAGGATGAGATGGCTGGATGGCATCACCGAGTTGATGGACATGAGTCTGAGTGAACTCCGGGAGTTGGTGATAGACAGGGAGGCCTGGCGTGCTGCAATTCATGGGGTCGCAAAGAGTTGCACACGACTGAATGACTGAACTGACTGAACTGATATAGTGATTATGTTATCTATGAAAGTATCAAATAAACTGGATAATATTCTAAACAAAATTTTAACAGTGGTTATCACAATTGTGTAGTGCTAAATTATTGTATGCTAGTTAATCCCTGAAATATTTTCCAAAAGCTTAATTAACTGTGTATTCTGTTCTGCCTGTTATCAATTAGCAATTAATCCAGTTGTGAAAACGACACAATTTAAAGTTCTCAGAAGCATTCGTTTTATCTTAGGTTGTGGCCATGAACGGAACATGGAGGCACTCTTTATAATTTTAGGAGGAGAGAGCAATTGCTGATACAGATTTTTATTTAAGTTAGGTCCTGATCACTTATGTTCAATATGCCTTTGGTGCTGATGATTTTATAATCAAGATATCATTTGAAGGAAACAACATATTAAAAAACTTGGAACTTTCAGCAGATTATTTAAATTAGAATTCTAATACGAATTGGAATTTTAGACAAATGTATTTTATTGTTTCTTCAATATTTTCTCTCATGATTTCAAATTATTTGTAGTTCATAGAATATAGCACATATCAGGAACTCTCAATCACTGTTAAAGCTCTTCACACCCAATGAAATTTATTAAGAACATGTGGAAGTATTTATATCTGCAAACATTAGGCTTCTCAGGTGGTGCTGAGCCAGAAATTTCCAGACAGTGTTAGACTTTGAAAACTCAATTCCTGTTTTTTTTTTTTTAATTTCAATTTTTTTCTTCTCAAGTAAGCATCTCACTCCCTTTTCCAATTTCCAGGCATTCAGAGGAATGCCTCCCTGGTCTGGTAACATAAAACATTCAAACCCAGGACAATACAATCATGAACTACTGTTTAATCTATCAAGGAGAAAAGCTCCAGGTAGACAATTAGCTCCTAAACATTTATATCTAGCCCCTAAATAATGGCCTGGGGTCTTAAGAAAGTGTCAAGGAACAGTGTCACAATGTTTGGAAAAACTGAGAAAATTGGGGATCCAAGAAAGCCATAAAAATGACAAACTGGATGTTGTGAAGTTTAAGCTAATTGGTCAAAAATGATGCATATTAAAGTTGCAAGTCAACCAAAAATGTACAGATCAATACTAATAAATATATAAAGCTGTTGTAATCCCCACTTTTGGGGGGCTCTTCTCCCCCTGTCAGTGTCTATGCTAAGGGCTTTGCATCTCTATCTTTTAAAATAAACTTTGCCTGTGTGAATGTTTGCTGGTTTGTGGAGTTCATTCCTCGGCTCCACGAATAGAACCTGCTTTCCTGTTTCAGCACCAGTGATAAGTAATCAGCCTGCCAGTGCAGGAGATGCAAGAGGTGTGAGTTCAATCCCTGGGTTGGGAAGGTTCCCTGGAATGCTGAATGGCACCCCACCCCAGTATTCTTGCCTAGAAAATTCCATGGACAGAAGAGCCTATGGCTCATGGGGTTGCAAAGACTTGGACATTTCTGATCATTATAATAATTAAGCCCATTCATATCATGTAAAATTAGCTTCACTGACCATTTTTAAAATATATATTTAATGAAACAAATCCCTTTTCTATATCTTTTCAAAGTTTTGATTTAATAGTGTTTACAGAGGATATGCAGAGTACATCATGAGAAACACTGGGATGGAAGAGGCACAAGCTGGAATCAAGAGTGCTGGGAGAAATATCAATAACCTCAGATATGCAGATGACACCACCCTTATGGCAGAAAGTGAAGAGGAACTAAAGAGTCTCTTGATGAAAGTGAAAGAGAGTGAAAAAGTTGGCTTAAAACTCAACATTCAGAAAACTAAGATCATGTCATCGGGTCCCATCACTTCATGGCAAATAGATGGAAAACCAGTGGAAACAGTGGCTGACTTTATTTGGGGGGGCTCCAAAATCACTGCAGATGATGACTGCAGCCATGAAGTTAAAAGATACTTGTTCTTTGGAAGAAAAGCTATGACCAACCTAGACAGCATATTAAAAAGCAGAGTACTAATGCATATATATGGAATTTAGAAAGATGGTAACAATAACCTGGTGTACGAGACAGCAAAAGAGACACTGATGTATAGCACAGTCTTATGGACTCTGTGGGAGAGAGAGAGGGTGGGAAGATTTGGGAGAGTGACATTGAAACATGTAGAATATCATGTAAGAAACGAGTTGCCAGTCCAGGTTCGATGCGTGATACTTGATGCTTGGGGCTGGTGCACTGGGACGACACAGAGGGATGGTGTGGGGAGGGAGGAGGGAGGAGGGTTCAGGATGGGGAACACATGTATGCCTGTGGTGGATTCATTTTGATATTTGGCAAAACTAATATAATTATGTAAAGTTTAAAAATAAAATAAAATAAAAAAAAATAAAAATAAAAAGCAGAGAAATTACTTTGCCAGCAAAGCTATGGTTTTTCCAATAGTCAGGTATGGATGTGAGAGTTGGACAGTAAAGAAAACTGAGCTCCGAAGATTCGATGCTTTTGAACTGTAGTGTTGGAGAAGACTCTTGAGAGTCCCTTGGACTGCAAGGAGACCCAACCAGTCAATCCTAAAGGAAATCAGTCCTGAATATTCTTTGAAAGGACTGATGCTAAAGCTGAAACTTCAATACTTTGGACACCTGACGTGAAGAACTGACTCATTGGAAAAGACCCCGATGCTGGGAAAGATTAAAGGCAGGAGGAGATGGGGACAACAGAGGATGAGATGGTTGGATGGCATCACCTACATGATGGTCATGAGTTTGAGCAAGCTTGTGGAGTTGGTGATGGACAGGGAGGCCTGGCGTGCTGCAGTCCATGGGGTCGCAAAGAGTCGGACAGGACTGAGCGACTGAACTGAAGTGAAATTCAATACAGGGGTATAACTACAGATACAAATGACATTATTATAGAATTTAGTGAGGTTTAGAATATGAGTTACCATCATAATTGAAATGGATGGCAGGGGAAAAAATGTCATGTAGGACTTAATATTTGAGGGAGGCTTCTTTCTTTTATTTTCTTTCTTTCTTTTCTTTTCTTTCTTTCTCTCTCTCTCTTTTTTTTTTTGAAAAAGCCTTTTCAGTGTGAGTACAATTTGGACAGTTAAGCTTCAATCTGCATGTGGTTGCTATTGTTTAGTCACAAGTCTTCTCTGACTCTTCTGTGGCCTCATAAGCTGTAGCCATGCTCTTCTGTCCATGCAATTTCACAGGTAAGAATACTGGAATAGGTTGCCACTTCCCCCTCCAAGGGATCTTTCTGACTCGGAGATCAAACCTGTGTCTCCTGCCATTTGGCAAGCGGGTTCTTTATCACTGAGTCTCAGAGAAGCCTCTACCATCTACACATACTGCCATGGAAATCAAATTAATTAACAAAGAATCTCAATGAATTTCATTTATAAAATTTCACAAAAGAGTGCTGCAATATATATCAAAAGCTTAACCAATATTGAGTAAAACAGTAACAACAAAATGAGAAACAAATAAAAAAAAGAGAGAAACAAATAGTAAGAATATGAAATATAGAATATTATACGAAGGGTAAATATACTCCTGAGGAAAAAATATAAAAGTTCAAATTTATTTCATTTAGCCTATTTCCTATTGGTAGATATTTAGATTATTTTCCCTGATGCTGGGAAAGATTGTAGAGGGGAGGAGAAGGGGATGACAGAGAATGAGATGGTTGGATGGCGTCACTGATTCGGTGACATGAGTTTGAGTAAGCTCTGGGAGTTGGTGATGGACAGGGAAGCCTGGTGTGCTGCTGTCCATGGGGTTGCAAAGAGTAGTACACAACTAAACAAATGAACTGAACTGAACTGATTATAAGCTCTGATGCAATGAATACTTTGAAAGTGGTAAACTTTTGCAGGTTCAATTGCTAGACTTACTGGTTTAAATGATACTTGCATATTTAATTTTCAAATTCCAGGTGAATTATATAGTTCATTCAAACAATAGTAAATTATCTTCCATAAAGAAGACTAATTTAAACTTCCACCAACAATGAATGAGTGTGAAAAAAAAATCAACCTTAAAATGATACAGAGTTAGACATATGTAACAGGGCCTGGCTCTAATATTAGCCTCTGGCCCAATTTTGTGGTTGAGGCTTCATTGCCTGTAGAATTAGGGAACACCCATAGTAAACTGACTTTTCCATTAGTTAAAACTAAAGTTCAAGAAACAAGGTAGAAGTTATCAGCCTCAGTTTCATTCTTTCTTAAGAAAGAAATTTCCTGCTAATCATTTTCCTAAAAGCATTTTTCACATCTTTGTTCCTCAGACTGTAAATCAGGGGGTTCAGCATAGGTATAATCAATGTATAGAACACAGAGGTCACTTTATCAATATCCAGTGAATGGCCAGCACTGGGACGCAAATAAATGAAGATCAGGGTACCATGGTAGATAGAGACCACAATCAGATGGGACGCACAAGTGGAGAATCCTTTTCTTCTTCCTTCGGCAGAACCTGTTTTAAGAATGGCTGCTATGATGAGGATATAAGAAAGGAGAACTGTTAGAAGGCAGAGGGCTTCCACTAAACTAGCAAAGACCACCAGTACAATGTCATGGATGTAGGCGTCAGTGCAGGACAGAGAGAAGAGAGGGGAGATGTCACAAAAGAAATGGTTAATTTCATTGGAGCAGAAAGACAGGTGAAAGGTATTAGTGGTGTGAATCACTGAGCTCATGGTGCCCCCTAAAAACGCTCCAATTGCAAGCTGGCAGCAAATCCTCTTGGACATAATAACGGTGTAAAGCAGGGGGTTGCAGATGGCTATATACCGGTCATAAGCCATGACAGTCAAGAGAAAAGACTCTGTGTCCACCAAAAAGCAGAAGAAATATAACTGTGCAGCACAGCCGTTGTAAGAAATGGTCTTCTTATCAGAAACTAAGTCCACAAGTAACTTGGGGGCAATGACTGAAGAGTAGCAGGCGTCTACGAAAGACAAGATGCGGAGAAAAAAGTACATAGGGGTGTGCAAAGGGGGACTGGCTGTGATTAATAAAATCATCCCAAGGTTGCCCATCAGGGTAACAGAGTAGATGGACAAAAACACAGCAAAAAGAACACTCTGCAGTTCTGGGTGGTCACTGAATCCCAAGAGAAAGAACTGTGACTTCACAGTGCTGTTCTCCACCTCCATTCTCTGCAGGGTTCCTGGAGGTTGGGATTTCAGCAGGGTACCGATGGGGATGTTGATAATAACCTGAAGATTATCTACAAAGAAAAACAATTAAAGTAGTTAGAATAGTAATTCTAAATCCACTTGGGTACCCTCATAACACTTAGGCATAAATAAAATTTAGTATAAGCATAGCTTTTCAACTGAAATACTTTTTAAAAAATTAGTTAATTGCTTTTTTTTTTTAATGTTTGGCAGAGACATGTAGCTTGCAGGACCTTAGTTCCCTATGAGCAATGGAAGCCACGTACTTTATACTGAAAGAACAAAGTCTTAACCACTGGATGGCCAGGGAATTCCTTGAGATAGTTTATTTAATTGAATTGATTGTTTATACTTCTATTTCTTAAAGATATATATATATATATATATATATATATATATATATATATATCAGTTCAGTTCAGTCGCTCAGTCGTGCTTTATATATATATACATATATATATATATATATATATATATATATATATATATATATATATATAATTTATTAAATGAGACACCATCAAACCAGCCGGTGAACCCTGAATTTCTTAATTTCATCAACTCTCTCATCTGTCACCAACATCAAGTGATTGAGGTTAGTTACATTGATACATAGCAAACTGAGTAACTAGCCTCTCTTTCCCTTTGTGGTAGGTTTATTTACACAACAAATAGATACATTTCTATTTCAGTTGAAGCCTTATACATGTAGAGGAGTAGAAGTTCTTTATTTCTCACCTTGAGCTGAGAATTTGCCTCTGAGGACTAAAGAAACTAGTTAAAGTTTCTTGAAATCCACTGATGAAATAGAAGGAGGTAAGATTCAGAATTAGTTATGTAAGTAACTAAATCCTAACTCTGCCACTTAGCAGTTATAAAGTCTTTGACAGGCCAAGCAATCACAGAATTTTAGCTTCATCACCTATAAAATGAAAAGGACAGTGCCTTCCTCATCAAATCGTATTACATTTCCTTCTAGTCCCAATATCTTCACCATCTTGTTCATTCACTGTTCTTTTTTTTTTTTTTAATTTAAATGTATTTATTTTTGAAGGCTAATTACTTTACAATATTGTATTGGTTCTGCCACACATCAACATGAATCCACCACAGGTGTACACGTGTTCCCCATCCTGAACCCCCCTCCCAGCTCCCTCCCCGTACCATCCCTCTGGGTCATCCCAGTGCACCAGCCCCAAGCATCCTGTATCAAACCTGGACTGGCAATCCATTTCTTATATGATATTATACATGTTTCAATGCCATTCCCCCAAATCATCCCACCCTCTCCTTCTCCCACAGAGTCCAAAAGACTGTTCAATACATCTGTGTCTCTTTTGCTGTCTCGCATACAAGATTATCGTTACCATCTTTCTAAATTCCATATATTAGTATACCGTATTGGTGTTTTTCTTTCTGGTTTACTTTGTACAATGGCTCCAGTTTCATCCACCTCATTAGAACTGATTCAAAGGTATTCTTTTTAATGGCTGAGTAATACTCCATTGTGTATATGTACCACAGATTTCTTTTCCATTCATCTGCTGATGGACATCTAGGTTGCTTTCATGTCCTGGCTATTATAAACAGTGCTGCGATGAACATTAGGGTACATGTGTCTCTTTCCCTTCTGGTTTCCTCAGTGTGTATGCTCAGCAGTGGGATTGCTGGGTCATAAGGCAGTTCTATTTCCAGTTTTTTAAGGAATATCTACACTGTTCTCCATAGTGGCTGTACTAGTTTGCATTCCCACCAACAGTGTAAGAGGGTTCCCTTTTCTCCACACCCTCTCCAGCATTTATTGCTTGTAGACTTTTGGATTGCAGCCATTCTGCCTGGTGTGAAATGGTACCTCATTGTGGTTTTGATTTGCATTTCTCTGATAATGAGTGATGTTGAGCATCTTTTCATGTGTTTGTTAGTCATCTGTATGTCTTCTTTGGAGAAATGTCTGTTTAGTTCTTTGGCCCATTTTTTGATTGGGTCGTTTATTTTTCTGGAATTGAGCTGCAGAAATTGCTTGTATATTTTTGAGAATAGTTGCTTGTCAGTTGCTTCATTTGCTATTATTTTCTCCCGTTCTGAAGGCTGTCTTTTCACCTTGCGTATAGTTTCCTTTGTTGTGCAGAAGCTTCTAAAGTTGACAACATAGTAATTCTGCGGAATTCCATATATCTACTTTATGTTATCTGAAATCCAAGCTATGAAATACAAGTAGAGAAATCCAAATGCTTGCATATTTATTAAATTCATCTAGGCAATACAATAATAATATTCAGGAATCTTGGATGGCCCCTTTGATTAAAATGATAAAAGATGTTATAAATGCTCACCTACCCACCTCTCTGTGTTATCTCTGCACTTCCTTGTCATTGCTTTAGTCCACAGCTCTGTAAATTGTAGATAACGCATAGCAGTGCAAGTGACGCTTGTCTATAGACAGGCACATTTTGCCCAGGATAGAGATGATTGATTTCTCTCCCCGCTGATGGTAAAAATCCAGCTTTACATCTATTTGTCAGTTTATTTGTGAATTCCTGATTCACAATATTGTGGTTCTTTGAATTATGTTGTGCAAATTTCATAACATGTTACACATTGAATAAAGTAAGTACAATCTCTGATGCCTGTACATGCTATATGCATTGTTATTGTTCTTCAGTCGTTAAATAGTGTTTGATTCTTTTCTTTTTTTAAATTTTATTTTATTTTTAAACTTTACATAATTGTATTAGTTTTGCCAAATATCAAAATGAATCCGCCACAGGTATACATGTGTTCCCCATCCTGAACCCTCCTCCCTCCTCCCTCTTCCCTCCTCCCTCCTCCCTCCCCATACCATCCCTCTGGGTCGTGCCAGTGCACTAGCCCCAAGCATCCAGTATTGTGCATCGAACCTGGACTGGCGTCTCGTTTCATACATGATATTTTACATGTTTGATTCTTTAGGATTCCAGGGACTGCAGCGTGCCAGGTCTCCCTGTAACTCACTGTTCCTGCCTATAAAAGTTAGAGATAAGTTAAATATGTGTGCATATATGTTATATACACATGTATATTTTTCTTTAACAATTTACATTATTCATGGCTCTTACAAACTCAGTATTTAAATAACTTCAGATTTGAAAACATTTTCATTGTCATCTCATATTCTCTGTCTCAGAACATAATCTAAGCACATTACTAAAATCTTAACCTCCCATCCTATCCTCAATTTGTTCCAAGATCTTAACAAAACTAAATGTCTTATTAAAACTGTGTATACATTTAGAGTTAATAAGCACAACTATCTGTGAAGCGATTTTTGGGGTACGGAAAATGAACTACAGCCACACTGCATTGCTCAACACCTATTTTTCTGCATCTGTTCTGTTTCTAGGTAGATTAGGCAAATTCTGGGTAAATGTGTGTATCTGACATTAATGCATTTGCATCTTATAATTTTCAAAGTAACCTTTCTCATCTAATTTAATTCTCACAGTTCTTTAAACAGTGCTAATCATCTCTCCGTTTTATTGAGGAGGAATTGATGATTTCAGCCCAATGAATAGTCCAGGACTGCATAGCTTTGCAATCCAAGAACAGGTCCAGAGTTTGGACATTCTGTACACTGGACATTCTTCAATAAACACTACCTTCCCAGAAATGGAAATGTTAGAAATGGTGGAGCTTAGAAGATGACTGTAAATAATATAGTTATTTCCCCAAAAGTCAATGTGCTCACCTGCCAGGGAAGTCCTTAGTCACTTTTATTTTTTCATTTTCTTTTAATTTCTTTAAGCTTTTTATTTTGTATTGAGGTATATCTGATTAACAAACAATGCTGTGGTAGTTTAAGGTGAACAGAGAAGGACTCAGCCATACACATGCACGTGTCCATCCCCCTCAAACTTCCATCCTTCCAGGCAGCCACATAACATTGCACAGAGTTCCCTGTGCTGTACAGTAGGTCCTTGCTGATTGTCCATTTTTACTACAGCGGTGTGTGCATGCTCACCCCCAGGTCCCATTCTCCTCCCGCTACTCTTTTCCACTGGTAACCATAAGGTCATTCTCTGAGTCTGTAAGTCTCTGTTTTTATACGTTCACTGTATCAACTCTTCTTAGCTTCTGCATATAAAGGATGTCATATGATATTTCTCCTTCTCTGTCTGAATTACTTCACTCAGTCTGACCTCTCTAGGTCCATGCATGCTGCTGCAAATGGCACTATTGCATTATTCTTAACGGCTGAGTAATATCATTATTTTTTAAAACATTTTTTCCTTCTCCCTTAAAGTCAGCCCTCTTATCTGCCTGAATCCTTTTGCTTGTGTATTGACAGTTATTGGTATCAATGCATTACCATAAGATAGGACGAATAATATAATATAAAAATCAATTCAGCTGTAGTTGATATATAGCTCCATCCATTCTTAAAAATAAATAATATATAATGAGCACAGTGTTTAATTCTGATTCCTAGTCAGAGTCCAGTAATGGTGAGGTTTGTTTTAAGGTTTGCTCTTGTTGTTGTTTAGTTGCAAAGTCTTGTCCTGCTCTTTTGCGACCCCGTGGACTGTAGCCCGCCAGGCTTCTCTGTCCTTGCAGTTTCCCAGGCAAGAATCCTGGAGTGGGTTGCCATTTCCTTCTCCAGGGGATCTTCGTGATGCAGAGATCACACCCACGTCTCCTGCGTGGCAGGCAGATCCTCTAACACTATCATGTGTCAAACATTAGGGTTTTGTTTCTGCTGTTGTTTTTGTTAGATATATTTTCAGAATTTAAAACCTGTATTACCCTAAGTATGTTTATCCTCCAAACATCGGTTTATATGTGTAAAATAAGCGAGCTTCCCTAGTGCCTCAGAGAAGAAGAGTCTGCCTGCAATACAGCAGACCTGGGTTTGATCTCTAGGTTGGGAAGATCCCCTGGAGAAGGAAATAAGAACCCACTCCAGTATTCTTGCCTGGCAAAACCCATCAACAAGGAGCCTGGCAGGTTATAGTCCATGGGGTCTCAAAGAGTTGGACATGACTGAGCTGTTAGTAAAAAAAAAAAAAAGTAAGATAAAGCACTTAAAACCCCATCAAGTTCTAATAGCCTAGGATTAAGGTAAGAACACTTACCAAATTATTATCTTTTTCCTTCACCTTCTTACTACACTGTTGTCAGTATCAGTTCATTTTTCACGGGAAAAATCAATTTTAGGACTTAAAGATTTAAAAAGAAAAACTGATCCATTGTCTAATTTTTGCAACCTGATTTGGGCGGGTCTTCTGTGTTCATAGAAGAAATCTGTGCCTTCCTTAGGAAGGCTGCAGTTCCTTAGGGTAATGCAAGATCTTTTATATATTGCTTTGAAGCTTTTGAGATTAGCTTTCTAATCTCAGATCTCAGGATCACACACTCTGATATCCAAATCCCAAAGGGAAAACTTACCTGAGCAATTAGAGTTCTACTGAGGAGTTGAGTACACACCAAGGAAATGATGTAATGTGTTTTTCTATATCTTAAGAACATCTCAAGCAAAAATATATTATGACTTTCAAAATGGTAGATTGTTATACATAAAATTGGAGGATGATAGTTGCTATCTGATTTGACCTGTTCAAAGCAATTTATCAATTAATAGAAGTTCTACGTGACAGGACAGTGGTGAACTGAAATGAAGCCAAATATACCCATACACGAATTGAGAATTAGAAGGTCTTTAAGTATACATTGTCAACTAAAAAATAATATAGTCACAACCTAAAAGTGGAGATTTTACTTGATGGGAATGTTAAGGCCTCTGAGGCCAGGAGGCAGCATCTCAGTAGTCATGAGAAAACCACTCAAGGAGGCAGGAGGGGGAGTCAGGCTACACCCAAGTTTGCAACAAAGGGGACAGGGAATTGGAACATCAGAGACTATTGTGAGGTAGAGAAAATCAGATATCAAGTTAAGGAGTTTATTTTTCGTCTACATATAGAAAGATGCAAGCCTCTGGGCTCACTGAATTCACTCCTTTCATATGCATTTCAGCTCAGTTCAGTTCAGTCACTCAGTCCTGTCCAGATCCCATGGCCTGCAGCATGCCAGGCTTCCTTGTCCATCACCAACTCCCAGAGCTTGCTATTTGGAGCCAAATTCTATCTCCTGGTTGTTTGCACCCTTAATTCCTCGCTCACCTTAAGGCATGGCCGATGTGGCAGATGGTTGCTGCGTGCATTCCCTGAGCTCTCAGCAAACACCTGTGTGGGTGGCAGCGTCTGCTGGCTCTCAGTTTTGGGAGCCCTCATTCACATTTGGAGGCAAGAAACCATGGATGGCTGTGACATTTCTTGTTTATGGATATGACAGCAGACATTTAATTTCACTTCATGAGAAAGTCAATGATGAATGAAATTGACTCCAATATGTGTTATCTGTGCATCACGTTCAAGTGGAATTTTGGCCATCCAAGGTCAGAATTTGGAGAAGGCAATGGCACCCCACTCCAGTACTCTTGCCTGGAAAATCTCATGGATGGAGGAGCCTGGTAGGCTGCAGTCCACGGGGTCGCTAAGAATCAGACACGACTGAGAGACTTCACTTTCCCTTTTCACTTTCATGCATTGGGGAAGGAAATGGCAGCTCACTCCAGTTTTCTTGCCTGGAGAACCCCAGGGACGGGGGAGCCTGGTGGGCCGCCGTCTATGGGGTAGCACAGAGTCAGACACGACTGAAGCGACTTAGCAGCAGCAAGGTCAGAATTGACCTGATAATCTTAACTCAACACAAACATTTACTCTATGTATGCGTGCCAGCTGGTGTGCTGGATACAAAACAGAGAAAGGGAGGATAAATGGAACTCCATATGAAGAATTTCGCAAACAGAGAATACTGAATGAGAGACAAAACAGGAAAAAAAATAAGAAATTGATTGGAGACTGAAAATTTCATTGTGTGATCTAAGTATTGAAACAAGATTTAGAGCAATGTTGCCTGTGTGTGTGTGTGTATGTGTGTGTGGGCTTCCTTGGTGGCTCAGTGATAAAGAGTCTGCTTGCCAATACAGGAGCCACAGGAGACAAGGGTTCTGTCTTTGGGTTGGGAAGATCCTCTGGAGGAGGAAATGGCAACCCACTCCAGGATCCTTGCTTGGATAATCCAATGGACAGGGGAGCCTTGTGGGTTACAGTCCGTGGGATCACGAAGAACCGGACACAACTGAGTAGCACACAACACAGTAAAATGAAGCACAATGAAATTATAAACGAATGAGAAATTCACACGAATTCCTACAATTTGCAGGTAAGAGAGTGGCCAGATTATTTATGTGAAGCCACGTAAAGAAATACAGAATAACCTTTCTGTGTTTGCTTTACAGACAAGTTGGAGGAGCAGTCAGTGTGCCCCCTTTACTCCAGATGGGGCAGAGGGGAGCCTCGCACAGTGGACGGTGCACTGTCTATAAAGCCAGCCCTCAGCTCACCCATGGCAGTGGAAACTACACGACAGAGAGGGTTCTGTCTATGCAGATCAGTGGTGACATACATAGGCCTTGGCAGATGCAGGCTTCCAGGGGGGAAGAAGGAAATGACAGCCTGAGGGTGATGAGAACCAAATGCTTTGTCTTAAACAGCAGAAAATGGTGTTGGGAATGCGAGTGTGTGCTAAATTAATTGTTTTTTCCTGCATTGGCAGGCAGATTCTTTACCTTCTTAGTCACCAGTATATATAAATAAATATATATATAAATATGGGCTTAGCAGGAGACACTGGTTTAATCCCTGGGTCAGAAAGATCCCCTGAAGAATGAAATGGCAGCCCACTCCAGTATACTTGCCTGGAAAATCCCATGGACAAAGAAGCGTGGCTATGGTCCATGGGGTAACAAAAGAGTCACATGTGACTTAGTGATTAAATAACAACAAACATATGCAAAAAAAGTGATATGAATCACTTTCTGTACACCTGTAACTAATACAACTTTGTCAATCAACTATATTTTAATAAAAAAATAGATTTCCAAGAACCTGAAATTGTGTTTCATTTTTACAGCTGGATTAATTGCTAATTGGATATCAGGAGAACAGAACTTTATAATTTTGTTTCGAATATTATTCCAATTTATTACATAGTTATGTAGAGAGACTGCATAAATCATTACACATGGTATGCTAACATAACTACTGCTTCTTTCTCCCCAGCCCACCCCTCACAAGGGGAATATATTTTTATTAATAGCTCTTCTTTTACAACTTAAATTATATCAACAGGGCATTCAGTTTCTTTTTTCTTTTTCAATTTTACCTAGTGTAATGCTATGAACCCCCTGGGGAGATGAAATTGTCCACTGGAAAAAAATGCACAAACTAAAAGTTGAGAGTTATATTTTATTGGGCAGACATTCTGAGGACTTCAAGCCTGGGACACAGCATCTCAGATAGTGCTAAGAAACTGTTCTGTAGAGGTGAGTTCTGAAGAGGCAAGGGGGAGCCAGGAGAGACAGAAGATTTTGCAACAAAAGATCAGATAATCAGAACACCAAAAGATTATTGTTGATAAAAGAAAACCAGATAAACTAAAGACTTTAGCACTTTTTCTGTGTATGAGAAGATGCAACAGTTTGGGCTCTCTGACACTGTTCCTTTGATATGCACCTTCGCTATCTTGAGAGTCCCTTGGACAACAAGGAGATCCAACCAGTCCATCCTAAAGGAAAGCAAGCCTAAATATCCATTGGAAAGACTGATGCTGAAGCTGCAGCTCCAATATTTCGGCCACCTGATGGAAAGAACTGACTCACTGGAAAAGACCCTGATGTTGAGAAAGATTCAAGGCAGGAAGAGAAGGAGTTGACAGAGGATGAGATGGTTGGAATGGCATCACCGACTCAAGGGACATGACCTTGAGTAATCTCCAGGAGTTGGTGATGGACAGGGAGGCCTGGTGTCCTGCAGTCCATGAGGTTGCAAAGAGTTGGACATGACTAAGCGACTGAACGGAACTGAACTGAACTTAGCTATCTGGGGCCAGCCTACCCTAAGAAAGCCTATTCTGTGCTTTCTCATCCTGAGTTCCCTCAGGGCTCACTGACCAGGAAGCTGTATTATTATGACAGCTTCAGGACTACAACCTCCTTTGTTTACTGATGTGGCAGGCAGCAGTTTTCATTAACAAAGTCCTCAACCAGGGGATGTTTGGTGATAATAAATGAAGCAGAATGAAGAGAAACTGAGCAGATTTTTACATCAAATAATTCTTGTCCCAGATTCTTATTTTTGCCTAAGGCAAAAGATAACAGTGCAGATGGATTTCACCTAAAGTGAACAAACTAGAATGAAATTAAGGAAATGATTATTATTTTTTTTTGATAAATTTACAAAGATTCAATTTTTTAATTAGTTTTTCAGGCTAATTCGTTCATCTATTCAAGAAATATTTTTGAATTGCATCCTGAGGCTAAGCATTGTACATGGTAGACAACAGTGAACTAGACAGGAAGGACCAAACTTTTATGGAATATTTAGTCTAGAGAGAGAAATTTCTCGTTCATTCTTACTTACAAATTATTTGCTTCTAAATGTTATGATGGAGCTTTATTAGGGTGAAACAAATACATGAAAAGAATATAAGCAAACCTAATTTGACCTGCTAACACTCCCATCCGACTCAGCAAGTTTATTAAGCCTATTATTAAAAATAAATAAATAAATAGGAGCCTTTAGGAAGGTAAGTCAAATTAACAAGGGTCGGGGGTTGCTCTGTGCGTGACATCTCGCTGAGACTTCTCCAAGAAAAGAAAAAAGAGGTGTAAAAAACCCTCTCTGCAAAACAGAAGAGTGACCCTATGACTACTCTTCCTTAGTTTGGAGAGTTTAGTGTAATGACTGTTTCCTAAACTGATTTAGGTGAAAGTGTAAGTAGTGGAAAATATTCAGAAACTGTACTAGTAAGACTACAAGAATCTATGTCAAAGTTCCTGCACTGCTTCTCGTAGAATCTTTAAATACTTTAGGATGAAAGTACTGTATCACCCAGAACATAATTTAGTGCTGGTTGCTTTTTTTAGGGCACATTTTACATCCTTATTCCTTAAGCTATAGATCAGTGGGTTTAACATGGGGATGACAACTGTGTAAAAGACAGAGGCCGTTTTGTCTGTGTCCATGGAGTAACTGGCGCTGGGTCTGAAATACATGAACAGGAGTTTGCCATGTGTTGGGGGCCAGCGTGAGGCAGTCCACCTGTGGCAAAGGTCATGAGGAAGGAAGCTCGACATACGCAAAAGCGGGATTGAGCCTCAGGACTCCCCCTGGAAATTCTTGAGCATCTACCCCCATAAGCAGAGCCTGCCTACTTTACTACTTTGTGCTCTCACCTACACCTCTGACTTTACGGGGGCTGTCCCCCACCACCTCTTTCAGAGAAGGAGTTATCTTAGAGCTCCAGTTAATAATAATTCCTGGGCATGATAGGAGTGTTTCAACCTACAAACTCCTCTGAAGGTTCTCTAGACTGCCTGACAGGCTTGTCCGGCCACACGTGATTGCTCACAGCCTCCCAACCGTGAGAGGCACGAGATGCTTTAAACCTTCTAAAAACAGGTTCTTTAGAGAAGTTAGAAAACTATTAGTATAAGTATAGTGGGCTGATTAGAAATTGTATTGGTGAAGGGTTTTTCATTTGTTGAGCCAATGTTTGTTGCTGAGTCTCCACATCCCCTGCCCTTACACACATTAATGAATATATAGAAGAAATAAGTATTACCTTTGATATTAATCACGTTAGACCTTAGGCTAAGTAAATTCTTTCCTTAATGAAAACCCACTACACCCTCACCCTATAGGAATGTAACTTTATTTGGTTGGCATCTGTTTTGAGAATAATCACCCCTGGAGAAATAAGTGTCCTGGTTGACTGACCACTGTCACAAGGAGAGGGTCATAAACTGTCAGCAGGCCCCCTGGCTAGAAGATGATGTAACACCCCTAAGACCTCTATATACATTTGTATGAAGCACCTGACTTTGATAAAAGTCAGGACTGCTGACCCCACGTGACTTTTGCATAACATCTCAGTGTATAAAAGTAGACCATGGAAAATAAAGAATTGGGATCAGTTTCTCGAAATACTGGTCTCCCCATGTCGCTCTCTCTCTCAAACTCTGGCTGAGTCTCCATCTGGAGCGCAGAACCTGCCATGCTTACTAATTATGCCTGGGCTTCTAAGATCCGACCGGGGAGGCCTCAGTGTCTCCTCTCCTTCGGGAGAACGGAAGGATGCCTGCGGCCGACGTAAGTGGTGCAAACTTCTTATCTTGAAGTTTTATTGGTCTCCCACATAAACCAAGCTACTCAGCCTCTTTTCTCCACTGAATTTTCCTGCTGAGCTATCCTCATTCTATTACTCTTTATATCTCTAATTAATATTTAAATAAGTCGCCGACACCGTCCTCGCTTTGAATACCCTGGATCAGCTGGGGCTGGACCCCGGCAGCCATGAAATATAGCCACAGCGGTTAAGTGGGAAGCACATATAGAGAAAGCTTTGCGTCTCCCCTTGGCTGAGTTCATCCTAAGGATGGTTGTTATGATGTAGCTGTAGGAGAGGAGGACAGTGATAATGCTGGTCCCCGCAACACAGCCAGTAAAAGTGAACATCACAATCTCATTGCTGGATGTATCTGAGTAGGAGAGGGCTAATAAGGGTGGGATGTCACAGAAAAAGTGATTGACGATATTGGAATTGCAGAATGACAACTGAAATTTACAACAGGTATGGATTGCTGAGTCAACCAAGCCTACGATGTAGGCAATAACCACAAGCTAGGTACAGATTCCCCTGGACATGGCAATTGTATAAAGAAGTGGATTGCAAATGGCCACATAACGGTCATAAGCCATGACAGCCAACATGAGACATTCCACATCTCCAAAGGCTCCAAAAAAGTACATCTGGATGGCACCTACATCATACGGAATCCTTTTTTGCTCGGATAAGAAATCAGCCAGCATCTTGGGAGAGATAGTAGAAGAACAGCAAATGTCACAGAAGGACAGATGGCTCAGGAAGTAATACATGGGTGTGTGCAGTCTGGGGTCCCTCTTGATCAGCAGGACCATCCCAACATTGGCAACTGCAGTTATGCCATAAACCAGCAGGAAGAGCATGAAGAGCCCCTGCTGCACATCTTGTCTACCGGAAAGGCCTAAGAATATGAAGTCAGCAAACACAGTGCAGTTTTCAGCAGTCATCCCTCACACGTGAAAATTCCTAGTTATGAAAAAGGAAATGGAAGTGGAGGGTTAATATCATCTTACTGTCTTAATTGCTAAACTGCTATTTGTTTCTACATTTCAGTAATTAGAAGAAGAGATAAATAATGCTAACATGCCTTGAAGTTAAATTGACCCTTTGGGAAATATTGAAGTTAAATTGACCCTTTGGGAAATATTTCCAACTTGATATAACTGATAAAAAGATAATAATAATGATACATTTGTAAACCACTGTAATGTTTGCAGCACAAATTCATCTAAGATAAATCAGGCTATTTCCACATCAATTTGTATAGTGTTTATGACCATTTTTTGCTACTTCAATCTAATATTAAGGAATTTATGTCCTCATATTAAAGGCAAGATTCTTACAATTAGTTGGTCCAGATAACCCTAGACTTCTGACAAGATCTCTGCTTTGTTTTGTTTCAATGATGTACAGATATTATCATATCCTGTAATAGAGAAATATAGTTAATGAGTGATGTAGATAATGAATATATTGCTTTGCAATTTCTTCATCTTCCATGAGTGTGGAGCAGGGAGAGCTATGGCAAGTTTCTGAACATAACAAGAACTCTTTTTCCCCATTAAACTCTCAGGTCTGTTAAACTTTAGTATATGAGAGATAGACAGTTTGGGAAGACCCACTGGAGCAGAAAGGTGATAGCTTTTGTGTAAGAGGGTGGAAGGGTGCCTATGTATGAAATGTTAGAGTGGAGAGGCAGTCATATTCCAGGGCTGATATTCTCGTCTCTGAGAGTTGCTGCTACATAGGGGGGATGATGAAGAATGTCTGGGACCCAGTTGTAGAGATGCTGATAGCACAGATGACAGAGAGGCAAGAAAGGCAGTGTGGTTTACTGTGTGGATCCTTCTGACCAAGTCTACCCTTCTTAACATGATATATTTAACACAATTTCAGTTTATGTAAGACAGATGATACAAATACTCATATGTTCACAGTCCCAGAATCTCAGAGACAATCATGCATGAACTGTGTCCCCATCCCAGTCTCTAAAAATTTTAATAGTTTCATTCTTTAATTTGATCCATATTTCTCTTGAATATCTCTGAGGCCGGTCATCCTTGATTTGGGAGTCACTTGTCTTAGGGGGGGCTCATTGAATTTTATGTCCCCTTGTTATACTTTGCCCTAACCAACTGTGTGATATACAATGTCATACCTGTCCTCATAAGAAAAGGGCTTCCCAGGTGGCTCAGTGATATAGAATTTGCCTGCCAGTGTAGGAGATGCAGAAGACATGAGTTTGCTCCCTGGATCAGGCAGATACCCTGGAGGAGGAAATGGCAACTCGCTCCAGTATTCTTGCCTGGGAAATCCCATGGACAGAGGAGCCTGGCAGGCTACAGTCCATGGGATCACAAAAGAGTTGGACTATGTATATTTATCTGTGTATATCTGAAGAATTGATACTTTCAAATTGTGGTGCTGGAGAGGGCTCTTGAGAGTCCTTTGGACTGCAATGAGATCAAACCAGTTAATCCTAAAGGAGATCAACCTTAGGATTGAAGGTTGAAGGGTATCAACCTTCAATATTTGCTGGAAGGGCTGAAGCTGAAGCTCCAATATTTTGGCCACCTGATGCAAAGAGCCAACTCATTGGGAAAAAACCCAACTCATTGGAAAAGACCCTGATGCTGGGAAAGATTTAGGAAAAAAGAGAAAGGTGCAGCAGAGGATGAGATGGTTAGATAGCATCACCAACACAATTTGGTGCAAATGAATTTGAGCAAAATCAGGGAGAGAATGAAGGACTGGGAAGCCTGGTGTGCTACAGTCCTCGGGGTTGCAGAGTCAGACATGACTTAGCAACTGAGCAACAATAACAAATATATTGATTTGAAATAAAGATTGGAAAAAGTAAGTAAAATGAAATTTTGTGTATATTTCATATCTTCCTTTGTTTATATAACATGCTTTCTTTCAAAAAAGGATTAAAAACCTAAGGAAATCTCAAATATATATCAGAGAAACACGAAAGATATCAGTACCTGTCCCAGAATTCCTGACTTGTTTGTTGCATGCAGTTCTATCTGCTGGAGGATTCAGCATTGTCTCCTGCCTGACCTCGATTATATAACCATCTCTGTGTCTGGTCCCTGGGTGGTGAACCCTTGGTCTCTCAGGAATAATTAACAGACATCATAATGTAGTTTATCACCTGGCATTTCATACAAGTAAGTTCATTGTGAATGGAATACAGATACAGTTAAATGATACCAATCACCCAGCATTCTTTATATCCAGTTCACAAATCCCTATACAGGCACTTTATTTTCTTTTGGTAAATTACAAAACAAATGCACAACCATTCACCCTTAGATAATATAATTACACAGACACACAGGCATCCCATTAAACACATCCACAAAGCAAAGGTTTCGTAAAACAGCAAATATCTGAACATATATATATATATATATATATATATACTACCTACGGATAACTAGATTTTGTTTTCTACACCACTTGCTTTTAATTTTTAAATAAAAATGATGTTACAATGAATTATGTAATGAATTATACATATACATATATACATATAACACCACTTAGTGTATATTCAATTATTAATACCATAAAACCTGTGATGTGAGAAAGTTAAACATATATAATTTATCATCTTTCTGCATTTTCATATTGTGTGGATCACAGTAAACTGTGGAAAATTCTCAGAGAGATGGGAATACCAGACCGCATTACCTGCCTCCAGGGAAACCTGTATGCATCTCAGCTAGAACCAAACATGGAGCAACAGACTAGCTCAAAATTGGGAAAGGAGTTACCTTAAGGCTATATATTATCACTCTGCTTATTAAACTTATATACAGAGTACATCATGTGAAATGTTGTGCTGGATGAAGCACAAGCTGGAATCAAGATTGCTGGGAGAAATATAAACAACCTCAGATATGCAGATGACACCACTCTTACGGCAGAAAGTGAAGAGGAACTAAAGAGCCTTTTGATGAAGGTGAAAGAGCAAAGGGAAAAGGCTGGTTTACAACTCGACATTCAAAACACTAAGATCATGGCATACAGTCCCATAATTTCATGGCAAATACATGGGGAAACAATGGAAACAGTGACAGACTTTATTTTCTTTGGCTCCAAAATCACTGCAGATGGTGACTGCAGCCATGAAATTAAAAGATGCTTTCTCCTTGGGAGAAAAGATATGACCAACATAGGCAGAATATATATTTTTAAAATTTTTATCTTTACTTATTTTTTAATTTAAATTTATTTATTTTAATTGGAGGCTAATTACTTTACAATATTGTATTGGTTCTGCCACACATCAACATAAATCTGCCACGGTTACACACATGTTCCCCATCCTGAACCCTCTTCCCACCTCCCTCCCCGTACCATTCCTCTGGGTCATCCCAGTGCACCAGCCCCAAGCATCCTGTATCCTGCATCGAACCTGGACTGGCGATTCATTTCTTATATGATATTATACATGTTTCAATGCCGTTCTCCCAAATCATCCCACCCTTTCCCTCTCCCACAGAGTCCATAAGACTGTTCTATACATCTGTGTCTCTTTTGCTGTCTCGCATACAAGATTATCGTTACCATCTTTCTAAATTCCATATATATGTGTTAGTATACTGTATTGGTGTTTTTCTTTCTGGTTTACTTCACTCTGTACAATAGGCTCCAGTTTCATCCAC
The DNA here is from genome assembly GCF_002263795.3 of Bos taurus. NCBI lineage: Eukaryota > Metazoa > Chordata > Mammalia > Artiodactyla > Bovidae > Bos > Bos taurus. The sequence goes on along the minus strand of NC_037351.1, from coordinate 95,675 downwards.
CTCATTAGAACTGACTCAAATGTATTCTTTTTAATGGCTGAGTAATACTCCATTGTGTATATGTACCACAGCTTTCTTATCCATTCATCTGCTGATGGACATCTAGGTTGTTTCCATGTCCTGGCTATTATAAGCAGTGCTGTGATGAACATTGGGGTACATGTGTCTCTTTCAGTTCTGGTTTCCTCGGTGTGTATGTCCAGCAGTGGGATTTCTGGGTCATAAGGCAGTTCTATTTCCAGTTTTTTAAGGAATATCTACACTGTTCTCCATAGTGGCTGTACTAGTTTGCATTCCCACCAACGGTGTAAGAGGGTTCCCTTTTCTCCATACCTTCTCCAGCATTTATTGCTTGTAGACTTTTGGATCACAGCCATTCTGGCAGAATATTAAAAAGCAGAGACATCACTTTGCTGACAAAGGTCAGTGTAGACAAAGCTATCGTTTTTCCAATAGTTACGTATGGATGTGAGAGTTGGACCTTAAAGAAAGCTGAGCATCAAAGAATTGATGCTTTTGAACTGTGGTGTTGCAGAAGACTCTTGAGAGTCCTTTGGACAGCAAGGAAATCAACCAGTCCATCCTAAAGGAAATCAGTCCTAAATATTCATTGGAAGGACTAATGCTGAGGCTGAAGCTCCAGTACTTAGGCCACCTGATGGGAAGAAATGACTCATTGGAAATGACCCTGATGCTGGGAAAGATTGAAGGCAGGATGAGAAGGGGATGACAGAGGATGAGATGATTGGATAGCATCACCGATTCAATGGACATGAGTTTGAGCAAACCCCAGGAAATGGTGAAGGACAGGGAAGCCTGGCATGCTGCAGTCCATGGGGTTGCAAAGAGTTGGACATGACTTAGCAACTGCACAACAACAACAGAGTTTATCAAAGTCAGATATTTCTTAAAATAAATTCTATGTGGGAACTTCCCTGGGGGTCCAGTGGTTAAGACTCTGCACTTCCACCACAGAGGGTGAGGGTTCCAGTTGGCGCCCTTGGTGTGGGTTAAGATCCCACATACCACAGGGCAGGCCAATAAATAAATAAATAAATAAATAGAATTAAAATCACAAAAATAAATAAATAAATTCTTGTTCTTTAGACACCTATAGGTGATAAATATTCTTCCCAAATGTTCTTTAGACACCTATGGGTGATAAATATTCTTCCCAAATGTTCTTTAGACACCTATGGGTGATAAATATTCTTCCCAAATGTACTATAATCATGTATATTACTTCTACAACTTCAGTCTTAATGCAGTTAATTTAATTGTCACAGATGTGTAAATGCAAAATGTGAGCAAACAAGAAAAGATGTGCAAGGCATGTACCAGGTTATGCATTCCAGTAATTCAGTAAGTTTCATATTTCTTCTGAGCTCTAACTTGGAATAAATACAAAACAAATGGTTTTCAGTTATTTTTGTTTATGTCTTCATATTGTTTACTGTTATAGTATTTCCCCTTGCTGTCTACAAAGCTAGAATATCCTTCAGACAAAATTCAATTAAACTAATAATTTTCATAAAAGAGGTTTCTGTTACAATTATTAATGCTTTTCTTTAGTGTATTCTCTTCTTTATGTGATGACCTCAATATGAAAATACCAAATGTACTTCTGTGGCAGATATTGACAAGAAAAATCTCAAAAACCCTATGTAATTGCTAAAAGTATTTCAGCATGTATGTATAAGATGATGATATATTTGTGGTCATTAAGAATTTATTTCCATTCTCTTTCTCTGGTGTGTATTTGGAGGAAGTGAAGTCAATCATCGTCACCATAACCTAATTTCTTTCCAGACGTATTTTTCTCAGATGCTTCTCTTTCTCTAAGAATACCATGTTTCCTCAGGCTACACTCTGTTTAGACAGAACCCCATCTTATCTTCACAAACCTGACTGCCCATCCAGGCCATGAGGACTAGTTCTCCCTCAATCTGTAACATGGATAGAAGTATGCTACTGACAATTGAATAACATAAATTGCTTCCCCAAAGGTTTGGGCATTAATAGGGAATACCTTTTAGAATCACGAGGACATGGAGGCAGAGACTGAAGGTTGAATTTAAAAGGCAAGACTTTAGAGACAAACAATTGAGATCAAAAAATCTGTATCTAAACAAACTTCCTTGATGCCAATGATGTCCCTAAACATAATACGAGACAGCAAAAGAGACACTGATGTATAGAACAGTCTTATGGACTCTGTGGGAGAGGGAGAGGGTGGGAAGATTTGGGAGAATGGCAATGAAACATGTAAAATATCATGTAGGAAACGAGTTGCCAGTCCAGGTTCGATGCACGATGCTGGATGCTTGGGGCTGGTGCACTGGGACGGCCCAGAGGGATGGTATGGGGAGGGAGGAGGGAGGAGGGTTCAGGATGGGGAACACATGTATACCTGTGGTGGATTCATTTTGATATTTGGCAAAACTAATACAATTATGTAAAGTTTAAAAATAAAATAAAATTGGAAGAATAAAAAAAAAAAATTTAAAAACAAAACTTAGATTTAGTAAATATTCATATAGTTTTCTATAAAATATGTCAATTCACACCTCCACTATGACTTTTCAGTGTGAATCATCTGGGTTTTCCACATCTTGTGTTAGCCGCTCAGACATGTCCGACTCTTTTCGATTCTCTGGATTGTAGCCCACCAGGATCCTCTCTCCATGGAATTCTCCAGGCAAGGATACTGGAGTGGGGTGCCATTCCCTTCTCCAGAGCATCTTCCTGACTCAGGGAATGAACCCAGGTCTGTTGCAGGCAGATTCTTTACCATCTCAGTCACTAGGGAAGCCCTTCCACATCTTAAACAACACTATTGTTGTCTGCCTTTTCAATCCTCGTCCATTCAGTAGAATATCTGATTCCCTGATGACACAAAAAGCTGGAAATCAACTTATATGAATATCCCTTTTAACGAAATATCTCTTAAAGTCAAAATTCTGTATAGGTCAGTTAATTGGGCTTGATTGATGGGATTTGGCCTCCTGTAACCCACTGGACTGGAGATGTAATTTTTTCCATCCATTGCTATCTGTGTATGTGTATATATATATATATGTATACATATATATATATATATATATATATATATATATATATAGAGAGAGAGAGAGAGAGAGAGAGAGAGAGAACTGCATCCCTCTGTTATACTTTTTTACATCATCCCAAATAGAAATTATTGATAGAGGCATATTGACATAGATACAGCACATGGTAGCTGGAATGTTCAATAGTGATTATTGCATTCATAACTCTCTTTTGACCAGTGGAAAATGAGGCCCATGGAGGAAGTGATTTGTTGAAGGTGACAGTTACTGCAAGTTGAGTGTTTATACAGACACAATGCTGTTGAAATTGCTTCTCCAGTTCATACCATATTTCTAGAGAGGTTTTCAAGCTAAGTTAAATTTGCTGCCTCTGAAGAAAGAGCCACATACTTATCAAATCAATGAGAGCTGTTACAATTTTGATTCAACAAACTCTACTAACTAACTTTCCACCAGTATGAGCTCATGGCTCCTATCATTCTGTATATGACCTAACTACCATCCCTGGTTATGCTTATTTGTGGGGATACCAATTGCAGAGTAGAAGGAAAGAACTGTGAGAAAAGAATTGACCTAAGTTACAATCTCATTACACATGGTTACTGAAGGAGGCCATGCAATGGGAGTCAGAGAAGGTAAATTAAGCCTAAAATTGTTGGGATGATACCTTAATGAGAGGCTGACAAATGACTCAGAGAGGAAATAGGACTGGACAATATAAAGTATTAAACTCAAAGTTGAGGTTGAGTAGTCAGGGAGAGGGTGAACTAGCAAGAGAGAAGAAAACCTTCAGAATTGAAAATGTATGCTGTGTTATAAATTACATCAGAGTTGCATTTATTGCAGTGGAAACTATATTTAACAGTAGTTTTTTCAGAGGAAGGGATAAGTTAGAAGGTTGGAATCAACATAAACACACACAAACAGGTATAAAGTAGATAATCAACAAGATCTTACTCTATAGTATAGGGAACTCAATACTCTGCAATAACCTATATGGGATAATAATCTGAAAAAGAATAGATACACGGATTTGTATTACAAATCATTTTTCTGTATGACTGAAACTAAGACAAAATTGTTAATCAACTCTAACCCAATATAAAATAGAAATTAAAAGTAGAATTTTGCCAATACAGATCACTGTGAAGGTAAGGTGTGAGCAATGCTGGCTTTCTGAGGGGAAGAATGGAATGGTAGCCGAAGGTGATGAGAATCAAGTGTCTTTTCCTAAATATGGAACAGGAAATGTCCTGAGTGCAGGAGTTCGTCACAAAAGATAGACATTGTTTCCTTTGCAGCTAAATGTGCCATTTCAACCATGGCCCTTGGGGCAGGACCAGAGAATTACATAAGAAAAGTACTCTGGGATTTATTAGCCAAATTGCTTCTTGGCAAGGTGCAACCAGGGAATTGCATCATTAGGGTTGTTTCAGGCATTTGGACTGACTTGGGAATGGTGTGTCCAACGTAGATCACTGTGAAGTAACCTCTGCTCAGTTGGGACAATGAGTGAATGCAGGGTCCTGAAAAACCAGTCCTAAGGGCAAAGAACTTCAAACATGATATGATGATGGGATGTGTAGTGAGATCTAAAACCCTGGATGACCTGCCTCTGAAGTGGGTAAAGATGGATCCTGAAGACGCCATCATGACCTGGTGCTGTGAATGATGCCATCTCTTTTCAGGGCTCGTCCCTGAGGGAGTTGTGAAGCTTTATATGATTGTGCAACCTTATGTAAAACAGATAGCGAGTGGGAGCCTGCTGTACAGCACAGGGAGCTCAATGTGGTGCCCTGCGGTGACGTAGAGGGGTGCGGTGCCAGAGCGGAGGGGCGGGGCCGGGGGATATATGCACACACATAGATGATTTGTTTAATGCACAGCAGAACTAGCACAACATTGTAAAGCAACTGTACCCCACCTTAAAAAAAAAATCCGGATTGAATACTCACCTCTCTCACATCTTAATCATTATGTTAAAACTAAAATAAACAGAAACAAATGCAAAAGTCCTGGTTTCCTTATCATATGTAAAGGCATTAATACAGTGTCATTAGGTAAGAAGTTAAAGGAACAAACTAAAGGCTATCTTTTTTTCCTTAAACATACAGTGGGTAGATGGTAAAGAATCCATCTGCAACGAAGGAGACTAGGGTTCAGTCCCTGGTTAGAAAGATCTCCTGAAGAAGGAAATCCAGTATTTTTGCCTGGAGAATTACATGGGCAGAAGAACCTCGTGGGCTATGGGCTCAGCAAAAGTCAGACACTACTGAGTGACTAAGCACCTCAGCACCTTAAATGTAAATGATGGCCAGAGAATCCAATTTTACATAACACAAATAAGCTTATTTTTTATAAGCATGACTATCTTTAATAGGTTTTTAACAAAGTACATTGAATGTGGAAGGGGTTTGGACAATAATTAAGAGGTACTGATATATAAAATATACTGAGAAAAAAAATCCATTATTTGAAGTTATAAAAGAAAATAGGTGGGTCATGGAGAAAGCAAGGGAATTTCCAAAAAAAAATCTGCTTCTGCTTCAATGGCTGTGCTACAGTCTTTGACTGTGTGGATCACAAAAATCTGTGGAAAAATCTTAGAACTGATGGTGTTTTGCCAAAAGTTTTCACTTCCTTCTCAGGTTCAAAGGATTTGTTAACAAAGTAACCCACTTGTTGTATACAAATATATAATGCAGATATTTATTAGACAATTATTTAGCTTATTTTCAAGATACTAACATTAATAGAGCAGAGGATACATCACCAAATTGAGTTTTGACCAACCTCCAGACTTAAACAGTGCTGGGAAGTCCCATGTCACAGACATCTGGAGTCCCAACTGGGAAAAGGTCCCAGGCAGTGCCTCCGCTCTGCTCTGTGGGTGAGACTTCAAAGACTGTCCTGATTTCAACTTATAATCCCAGGACAGACTCAAACAGATACATTCATCAATCTGGAACCAAACTGCAAGCCTGGTTTCAAGATAATACTGTTGGCTTTGCCATGGAAAACTTGGTTCGATGCACGATACTGGATGCTTGGGGCTGGTGCACTGGGACGACCCAGAGGGATGGTATGGGGAGGGAGGAGGGAGGAGGGTTCAGGATGGGGAACACATGTATACCTGTGGCGGATTCATTTCGATATTTGGCAAAAGTAATACAATATTGTAAAGTTTAAAAATAAAATAAAATTTAAAAAATAAATAAAATAAAAATAAAAATTAAAAAAAAAAGAAAACTTGGAATGTGGTGAAGCCTGGGGCTTGGTTGGCCAGGCTCCTCCAGGGGCTTAACTATCTCAGGATTCCTCCCCCATCTTATCTATGGGGCTGCAAGTCTTGCACTCATAGCGGTCACTCCCAGTCAGGGCAGTGCCCAGGTAGGTTAGAAGCAAGGTCACAGGCCTGCTCTGCTTTGTCTCTGAAGCCTAAACAAGACTATTTATTTACTTTCTTTAACAGATGCGATACCAGATCACTTTACCTGTCTCCTGAGAAAATTGCACGTGAGTCAAGAAGCAACAGTTCAAACCGGACATAGAACAAATGACTGGTTCAAAATTGGGAAAGGGGTATGACAAGGCTGTATATTGTCATCCTGTTTATTTAACTTATATGCAGAATACATCATAAGAAATGCTGGGCTGGATGTATCACAAGCTGGAATCAAAATTGCCAGGAGAAATATCAACAACCTTAGATGTGCAGAGGATATCACTCTGATGGCAGAAAGTGAAGAGGAACTAAAGAGCTTCTTGATGAAGGTAAAAGAGGAGAGTGAGAAAGCTGGCTTACAACTCAACATTCAAAACACTAAGATCATGGCATCTGGTCCCAACGTTTCATGGCATATTTTGTTGTTCATTCACTAAGTCGTGTCTAACTCTTTGCAGCCCCGTAGACTACAGCACACCAGGCTTCCCCATCCTTCATCATCTCCCAGAGTTTTCTCAAACTCATGTCTATTAAGTCGGCAATGCCACCCAGCCATCTCATTCTCTGTTGTACCTTTTTCCTCCTGCTTTCAGTCATTTCCAAATTCAAGGTCTTTCCCAAACATTTGGCTCTTTGGATCAGGTAACCAACATATTGGAGCTTCAGCTTCAGCATCAATCTTTCCAATGAATATTCAGGGTTGATTTCTTTTAGGATTGACTGGTTTGATCTTCTTGCTGTTCAAGGAACTCTCAAGAGTCTTCTCCAGCACCACAGGTCAAAAACATCGATTCTTTGGACCCAGCCTTCTTTATGGTACAATTCTTACCTCTGTACATGACTGGAAAAGCCATATTTTGATGACTACTACTAAAATTCTGTTTAGAATAAAGTTCCAGTACATGTCACAGATACACAGAGAGCCAATATCAATTATTGCAAATATAATCAATTCTAAACATTACCTTGTGTTTGTTTCTTATTTTCCTGTATACCAATACTTAAGATGATAACTTTCTCTTTCATTTAAAAGATAGTAATTGGGCTTTTTTTTTTTTTAATATTAACTGAGGTAATGGCTCACTGGTAAGGAATAAGCCTAATAATGCAAAGGATGCGGGTTTAATCCCTCAGTCGGGAAGATTCCCTGGAGATGGAAATGGCAACCCACTCCAATATTCTTGCCTGGGAAATCCCATGGACAGAGGAGCCTGGCAGGCAACAATAGAGTCAGACACAACTTTGTGACTAAAAACAATGACAGCAAAAGGCTAATCCTAGCAACACCTCAAGAGGTGGAGTTGTCTTTTCCAGTGACCTTTAAAGAAGACCCAGGTTCTTCATCCCCCAACTTCTAATCATGAGTTTCTGTACATCTGTGAAGAGCACTGTATCTGTTCTCTGCCATATTGGCAATGTAGAACATCCACAGGATGATAACCAGTCTCTGAAGGGTAATAGCAATCTAGTACACATGATTCTAAGTTTACTTAGTGATATTATTGGGGCAGAATTATAAGGAATAGACTATTCATGAAGTTCTGTCAATCCCTGTGATCCCTGTCTCTGTTACTCATTCAACTGAGTCTGGAGGCACAAAACAGAGACATTTCTTTTACACTGAATACACATGTGTGCTAAGTTGCTTCAGTTGTGCCTGACTCTTAACGACCCCATGGACTAAAACCCACCAGGCTTGACTGTCCATGGGATTCTCCAGGCAAGAATACTAGCATGGGTTGCCATGCCCTCCTCCAGGGCATCTTCCCCATTAAGGGATCAAGCCTACATCTCATTTCCCCTGCATTGGCAGGTAGGTTCTGTACCATCTGGAAGGCACAGTAAATGTACTAGAATACAGTGAAATAAAGGGAGGGGTTCTTGCTAGTGTATTTGGTAAATTTACAAGGACTCCTTTGCTTAATAATGCAAGGGGTCCTCATTCATTTATTCAATAAGTGTTTTTGAATGGCATTCTGAAGCCCAGCAATATAAATATCAAAATAGATAATGGGTGAACAAGAAAGGAAAGGAACTTGCATCTATTGAGGTTTTAATTACAACACATGGTTTTATGTTTATTCTTATTTATTTATGAATTTATTTTGTATATGAAAGTATTTATTCACTGCCTCTACAATTTTACATGCTATCATGATACAGTTATAGAGTGATACAAGTACTTAAAAAGTGTGCAAAAAAACTATTTGACTCACTAATATTTTCTTATTGCTGAGCAACTTTATTAAACATATTGTTTAAAAAATGTACTGGAATCATAGGATGGTAAGTTGAATTGACATAGGTGGAGGGATAGCTTGGTGAATGCTATCTCACAGGAGGCTTACCCAAGGAAAGAGGTATAAAAAAGACCCTGTCTTCAAAACAGCATATTGCTCCCCTTTCTTAGTCTGGAGACAAATTAAGATGACCAGTGACTACTTTCAACACTCAATTTAGGCACAAAGGTAACTAGTGGGTAATATCCAGAAGACTGTAATGATGAGACTACAAGAATCTAACAGCACCTGAACTTCAGCTCTCAGAATCTTTACATATGTAGTTTCGGTTGAAAACACTGTATCACTCAGAACACAATTTAGTACTGATTACTTTTTTAATGGCAACTTTCACATCCTTATTCCTTAAGCTGTAGATGAGTGGGTTTAACATGGGGATGACAACTGTGTAGAAGGCAGAGGTTATTTTGTCTGTGTCCATGGAGTAACTTGAGCTGGGTCTGAAATGCATGAACTGGAGCGTGCCATGAAATATAGCCACAGTGGTTAAATGGGAGGCACACGTAGAGAAAGCTTTGCGTCTCCCCTCGGCTGAGTTCATCCTAAGGATGGTTGCTTTGATGTAGCTGTAGGAGAGGACAGTGATAATGCTGGTCCCCACAACACAACTACTGGATATGAGCAGCATTATCTCATTGATGGACGCATCTAAGGAGGAGAGGGCTAGCAAGGCCAGGAAGTCACAGAAAAAGTGATTGATGACATTAGAACTGCAAAATGATAATCAAAATGTACAACAGGTGTGGATTGCTGAATCTACCAAACCTTCCATGCAGACAACAGATATTAGCTGGGTACAGTCTTCTGGACATGGAAACCATATAAAGAAGTGGATTGCAAATGGCTACATAATGGTCACAAGCCATGACAGCCAACATGAGACTTTCCATATCTGCAAAGGTCCCCCAGAAATACATCTGCATAGCACACAAGTCAAATGGAATCCTTTTATGCTCAGATAGGAAATTAGCCAGCATCTTGGGAGAGACAGCAGAGGAGTAGCAGACATCACAGGAGGAAAGATTGGTCAGGAAATGATACATGGGTGTGTGCAGTCTTGGGTCCACCTTGATCAGCAGGATCATCCCAACACTGGCAACCACAGTTATGCCATAAACCAGCAGGAAGAGCACGAAGAGCCCCTGCTGCACGTGCCTTCTGTCTGAAAGTCCTAGGAATGTGAAGTTAGTAGCCACACTGCAGTTCTCAGCAGTCATCACTCAGATCTGTTGGGAAATTCCTGGTTGTGAAAGAAGAAATGGAAATGGAGGGTAAATATGTCAACTTACTATCGTTATAGTTAAACCCCTGGTCCTTTTGTAGATGTAAGTAATCAAGAAAAGAGACAGACCTTCCTAGGACTGCATGAGGCCAACAGACTCTGAGAAATATTCTCCAATTTTGTTTAAATGAAAAAAAAAATTGACAACAATACATTTGCAAAGCACTGTATAGCTTTGCAGTGCCCTTTCATCCGAACTAAATCAGACTGTTTCCAATCCAACTTGTGTAGTATTTATGACCACGTTTGTGGCTTTCCTGATGGTTGAGGTGGTAAAGAATTTGCCTGCAATGCAGGATACCTGGGTTTGATCCCTAGGTCGGGAAGATACCCTGGAGAAAGGAATGGCTATCCACTCCAATATTCTTGCCTGGAGAACTCCATGAACAGAGGATCCTGGTGGGCTCTACAGTTCATGGGGTCGCAGAGTCAGGCACAACTGAGTGACTAACACTTTGCTACTTCCATCTGATACTAACAAAATGATGTGCTCTGAGTGAAGCAAGGATCTGATAATTGGCTGGTTCACATAACTTGTCTTTTGGCAGGATTGCTGGGTTTTTTGGTTTGTTTTGTTTTTCAAAGATGTAGAAATGTTGTTATACCCTGTGTTAGAGAAGAGTAGTAAGTAAGAAGCACAGGTGATGAATATATTGCTTTCTTATTCCCCCTGTGGAGAGGGCAGAACTATAGCCAGTTCTGAATATAAGAAGTCCTCTGTTCAGTTCAGTTCTGTCGCTCAGTTGTGTCCGACTCTTTGCGACCCTATGAATCGCAGCACGCCAGGCCTCCCTGTCCATCAAAAACTCCCGGAGTTCACTCTGACTCAAGTCCATCAAGCCAGTGATGCCATCCAGCCATCTCATCTTCTGGCGTCCCCTTCTCCTCCTGCCCTCAATCCCTCCCAGCATCAGAGTCTTTTCCAGTGAGTCAGCTCTTTGCATTAGGTGGCCAAAGTACTGGAGTTTCAGCTTCAGCATCATTCCCTCCGAAGAAATCCCAGGGCTGATCTCCTTCAGAATGGACTGGTTGGATCTCCTTGCAGTCCAAGGGACTCACAAGAGTCTTCTCCAACACCACAGTTCAAAAGCATCAATTCTTTGGCGTTCAGCCTTCTTCACAGTCCAACTCTCACATCCATACATGACCACAGGAAAAACCATAGCCTTGACTAGATGGACCTTGGTTGGCAAAGTAATGTCTCTGCTTTTGAATATGCTATATAGGTTGGTCATAACTTTCCTTCCAAGGAGTAAGCATCTTTTAATTTCATGGCTGCGATCACTATCTGCAGTGATTTTGGAGCCCCAAAACATAAAGTCAGCCACTGTTTCCACTGTTTCCCGATCTATTTCCCAGGAAGTGATGGGACCAGATGCCATGATCTTCGTTTTCTGAATGTTGAGCTTAAAGCCAACTTTTTCAGTCTCCACTTTCACTTTCATCAAGAGGCTTTTGAGTTCCTCTTCACTTTCTGCCATAAGGGTGGTGTCATCTGCATATCTGAGGTTATTGATATTTCTCCCAGCAATCTTGATTCCAGCTTGTGTTTCTTCCAGTCCAGCGTTTCTCATGATATACTCTGCATACAAGTTAAATAGGCAGGGTGACAATATACAGCCTTGACGTACTCCTTTTCCTATTTGGAACCAGTCTGTTGTTCCATGTCCAGTTCTAACTGTTGCTTCCTGACCTGCATACAGATTTCTCAAGAGGCAGATCAGGTGGTCTGGTATTCCCATCTCTTTCAGAATTTTCCACAGTTTATTGTGATGCACACAGTCAAAGGCTTTGGCATAGTCAATAAAGCAGAAATAGATGGTTTTCTGGAACTCTCTTGCTTTTTCCATGATCCAGCAGATGTTGGCAATTTGATCTCTGGTTCCTCTGCCTTTTCTGAAACCAGCTTGAACATCAGGAAGTTCACGGTTCACGTATTGCTGAAGCCTGGTTTGGAGAATTTTGAGCATTACTTTACTAGCATGTTGAGATGAGTGCAATTGTGCAGTAGTTTGAGCATTCTTTGGCACTGCCTTTCTTTGGGATTGGAATGAAAATTGACCTTTTCCAGATCTGTGGCCACTGCTGAGTTTTCCAAATTTGCTGGCAATTGAGTGCAGCACTTTCACAGCATCATCTTTCAGGATTTGAAACAGCTCAAATGGTACTCTATCACCTCCACTACCTTTGTTTGTAGTGATGCTTCCTAAGGCCCACTTGACTTCACATTCCAGGATGTCTGGCTCTAGGTAAGTGATCACACCATTGTGATTATCTGGGTCGTGAAGATCTTTTTTGTACAGTTCTTCTGTGTATTCTTGCCACCTCTTCTTAATATATTCTGCTTCTGTTAGGTCCATACCATTTCTGTCCTTTATCGAGCCCATCTTTGCATGATGTGTCCCCTTGGTATCTCTGATTTTCTTGAAGAGATCTCTAGTCTTTCCCATTCTGTTGTTTTCCTCTATTTCTTTGCATTGATCATTGCGGAAGGCTTTCCTATCTCTTCTTGCCATTCTTTGGAACTCTGCATTCAGATGCTTATATTTTTCCTTTTCTCCTTTGCTTTTCGCTTCTCTTCTTTTCACAGCTATTTGTAAGGCCTCCCCAGACAGCCGTTTTGCTTTTTTGCATTTCTTTTCCATGGGGATGGTCTTGATCCCTGTCTCCTGTCCAATGTCATGAACCTCAGTCCATAGTTCATCAGGCACTCTATCTATCAGATCTAGGCCCTTAAATCTATTTCTCACTTCCACTGTATAATCACATGGGATTTGATTTAGGTCATACCTGAATGTTCTAGTGGTTTCCCTTACTTTCTTCAATTTAAGTCTACATTTGGCAACAAGGAATTCATGATCTGAGCCACAGTCAGCTCCTGATCTTGCTTTTGCTGACTGTATAGAGCTTCTCCATCTACGGCTGCAAAGAATATGATCAATCTGATTTTGGTGTTGACCATCTGGTGATATCCATGTGTAGAGTCTTCTCTTGTGTTGTTGGAAGAGGGTGTTTGCTATGACCAGTGCATTCTCTTGGCAAAACTCTATTAGCCTTTGCCTTGCTTCATTGTGTATTCCAAGGCGAAATTTGCCTGTTACTCCAGGTGTTTCTTGACTTCCTACTTTTGTATTCCAGTCCCCTATAATGAAAAGGACATCTCTTTTGGGTATTAGTTCTAAAAGGTCTTGTAGATCTTCATAGAACCTTTCAACTTCAGCTTCTTCAGCATTACTGGTTGGGGCATAGACTTGAATTACTGTGATATTGAATGGTTTGCCTTGTAAACGAAGAGATCATTCTGTCGTTTTTGAGATTGCATCCAAGTACTGCACTTCAGACTCTTTTGTTGACCATGATGGCTACTCCATTTCTTCTAAGGGATTCCTGCCCACAGTAGTAGATATAATGGTCATCTGGGTTAAATTCACCCATTCCAGTTCATTTTAGTTCGCTGATTCCTAGAATGTCGACATTCACTCTTGCCATTCTCCTGTTTGACCACTTCCAATTTGCCTTGATTCATGGACCTAACATTCCAGGTTCCTATGCAATATTACGTTTTATAGCATCGGACCTTTCTTCTATCACCAGTCACATCCACAGCTGGGTATTGTTTTTGCTTTGGCTCCATCCCTTCATTCTTTCTGGAGTTATTTCTCCACTGATCTCCAGTAGCATATTGGGCAACTACGGACCTGGGGAGTTCCTCTTTCAGTATCCTATCATTTTGCCTTTTCATACTGCTTATATTAATACAATTAAATAATATAATCTCTTTAAAATGGTAAATGCATCTTGGAAACATGTTTAAGTCTCTAAAACCTCTGTTGTCAATCAATCCACTGGTTTCACTACACTGAAATATCACACAGTTCGATCCACTGACTTGCCTGGTGGCTCAGCAGTTAAAAAAACATGTTGCTTGGAATGCAGGAAATATAGGTTCTATCCCTGGGGTTGGGGAGAAACCCCAGGGACAGAAATGGCTGCTCCCTCCAGTATTCTTGCCTGGGAAATACATTGGACAGAGGAGCCTGGTGGGCTGCTAACCATGTATTTGCAAAAGATTTGGACATAACTTAGTGACTAAACAACAACAAATGCTTTCCCTAGGCTCCTGACAACCTGACTAGCCCTTGCCAGACTCTACCAGGAAGCCATAACACACCAGAGGCTGTTTCCCACCAAGCACAGAATCATTGTACATCCCGTGATCTTGAAACAAAATCCCACAAGTCATCATGTCTATTCTTTCACTGAGATAGGTTTGAGTTCCACAATGCATCTTCCCCCCATCGCTGACACTTCTGTACCCTGGACTAACTTTGGAGCCAATATCTACACTCTAGTCACCCAGAGTTAGCAACCTTGTTGAATATTAATTTTCCATTCTATACAACAAATTGCCACCAACTTAGAGACTTAAACTGCTATCACAGTTTCTGTAGCATAATAGTCTGGGAAGTGTTTGCATAACTTTATAAGATACTGCTAAACTATTTTCAAAGTTATGTAATCTTGTATTCTTATTTGAAATGCATAAGATTTCAACTTGTTCCACATTTTCACCAAGATTTGCAACTCTTACTCATTTTAGCTATTCTAAATAGGGTACAGTAGTTTCTCCTTGTGGTTTAAGTTTTAATTTTAATAAGAATGTCATTGATGACTAATGATGCTTAGTATTTTTTCATGTGTTTATAGATGGTTTGTGTGTTTTGTTTTGTCAATGTGTGCTCAGATAGTTCATCAAACCTTTAAGTAGTTTTTTTTTTCTTGTTTTGACTATAAAGACTTCTCTGTATGTTTTATATAGAAATAATTTATTAAATATAAGTTTGCAAATATTTACTCACAATCTATAGCTTATATTTTCATTTTATTAATGGTGTCATTTATGCTTAAGAAACTTTTACCAATTATTTTTAATGGTAATGAAGTTCCTTTTATTGTTTTTTAAAGACCCATCATTTTTACGTTCATTCAAAAATTTCTCACCCCAAGTTTTGAAAGATATTTTGTTTTATGCTAAATTTTTTAGTTTTAGTTTTTATGTCTACATCTGTGATTCATTCATCTATGACTTCTTGGAAGTAAAGTTATGACAAACCTAGACAGTGTATTAAAAAGTACAGACATAACTTTGCTGACAAAGGTCTGTATAGTCAAAGCTATGTTTTTTTCAGTAGTCACGTTCACTTGTGAGGGTTGGGCCATAAAGAAGGCTGAGTGATGAAAAATTGTTACTTTTGAACTGTGGTGCTAGAGAAGACCCTTGAGAATCCCTTAGACAGCAAGGGGATCAAACCAGTCAATCCCAAAAGAGATCAACCATGAATAGTAGTTGGAGGGACTGATGCTGAAGCCGAAGGTCCAATACTTTGGCCATCACATGAGAAGAGCCAACTCACTGGAAAAGACTCTGATGTTGGGAAAGGTTGAGGACAGGCGAAGGGGTCAACAGAGGATGAGATGGTTGAATAGCATCACTGACTCAATGGACATGAGTTTGAGCAAACTCTGGGAGATGGTGAAGGCTAGAGAAGCCTGATGAGCTGCAATCCATGGGGTGGCAAAGAGTCAGACATGACTTAGTGACTGAACAACAGCAACGATTAATTTCATTTCATTCATGTTAATAGTTGTGTATGCTATGAAGTAAAAATAAGAGCTTATTATTCCATGTGGATACTCAATTATCTCAGCCTTGTTTATTGAAAATTATCATTTCTCTATTGAATTATAATAGCAGGTATTTTTGAAATTTAAATGACCAGAGACACTTGAGTCCATTTTGGTACCCTATTAGTCTAATATCCTATCACCTTGATTACTGGAAAAACTTTGTAATAAAATACAGATATGAACATGGGGAAAGTAGAATGAAATTTTAATTTTGTTTGTTGGTCAGCAGGCTATACATTTCATGAATAGAAATTGAATTCCACCATTTATTATGCAATGATTAGCAAATGATTCATTATAAACTACAATATGCTGAAACATTTGCTTAAGCCAGCTCTGGAGTATGATTCCTAGTTTAGGGACTTATATTTGACTTGCATATATCTCATGAGCTGAGAATCAGTTTTTCTTTGGAAGGCAAAGCGCTCAGTCGTGTCCAATTCTTTGAGACCCCTTTGGAATTCTCCAGGCCAGAATATTGGAGTGGGTAGTTTTTCCCATCTCCAGGGGATCTTCCCAGCCCAGGGATCAACCTAGGTCTCCAGCATTGCAGGTGGGTTCTTTACCAGCTGAGCTGCAAGGGAAGCCCTTTCTTTGGAAACACACACGTGAAATTATACTCTTTATGGTAAAGAATTCGTAAAGCAATTGTACTCCAATAATAAAATAAAATAAATTAATTAATTAATAACAGTCACTGAAAAGCTTTGTTTAACAATTACTCTTACTATTGTTGACATTTTTGTTATCAATAGCAAAACATATGAAGTAAAATTGCTTTTCATGGGCTGTGAACTCTAACTGATAGTACCTGATTGTTTTCATAAAGTACGAGTTTGAACCCTAAACAAATAATAAAGAAATGGGGTTACCAAGGGCCAAGGGGGGAACAAAACCTAATACATTTCATCAAGCTCTCTTCTCCTGCTGACTCCAGGTGTCTTCTTTTCTAGATTGCTGTCATGCATGCCTAAACACTGTAGTCTAAGACAACATTTGGTCATTGTATGATTAGTATAATTGTGTTGTTGGTTGGTTACTCATATTTTATTGCTATTGTGTGTTCAGTTGATTAGCTCTTGGAGTCCACGTTGCCCTCCTGTCTTTAATTTTCCCAGACTTGTGTTTTGAAAAGGGAGTCATAAATAGTTTTATGCCTTCTTTGCATGAAACTTGAACTTTCTCCTTAGTCATCTTTCTTATGATGTTCGTACCAACTGGCTAAGGCAGAAAAAAATAGCTTATTTCACCCTATACCCATAAACAATTAAGAAATTTGAATTCACTCAAAAACAATTTGCAAATATTACCAAAAAACTCAAAATTTTTTTTGTTTTGGCTTACATGTGGTTTACAGCTATTTTACTAAACATTAATATATGTAACAATCAATAATCAACTATCAATAAAAAGTCCTGCCATAGATATATTAACTAAAAGCTTATTTATTAAAAGATTTGAATCATCAAATGCACTACAAAAATGGAACAATCTGTAGCACAGTAAATCAGCTTTTTTCCGAAATAGAATAATGAATCTAAGAATATTAGGTGGTGTGACAAAGTGATTTTGTGAAAATTAATCTTATGAATGTATTTTTTACTTCTTTGTTCCTCAAGCTGTAGATCAAGGGGTTCAGCATAGGAATCACTACTGTGTAAAACACAGAAGTCACTTTGACTGTGAGCCAAGAAGTTTTCGGATTAGGGATGCAGTAAAGGAAAAGGATGGTTCCATGGAAGATGCTCATGGCTGTCAGGTGGGAAGCACAGGTGGAGAAGGTTTTCCAGTGCCCACTTGCAGAAGGCATCCTCATAACAGTGATAAAAATGAGTATATAGGACATCAGAATAATCACCAGGCTGGTTGCCTCATTGAAAATGGCAATAGAACATAACATCTGACCGATACAGGGATCTGAGCAAGAGACAGAAATAATTACAGAGTGGTTACAGATAAAATTATTTATGGTGCTAGACTTGCAATAGGATAATGCAAGAAGAAAATATGTGTGTCATGGAGCACACTACACCCCATGAGAAAGAGCCAGCCACCAAGAGAGCACAATGCTATCTATGGAGACATCGCAGTGGCATAGAGCAAGGGGTTGCAGACTGCCACAAAGCAGTCATAGGTAATTGCTGCTAACATGAACGTTTCTGCTACACCAAATAGGCAAGTGAAACAAAATTGTGCAATGCAACCAGAGAAAGAAATGGTTCTGTCCTCCACAATCAATTCTCCAACAGTTTGGGTGTAACTACAGTAGAAAAACAGAAATTGACAAAGGACAAGTGACTAAGGAAAAAGTACATGATCGTGTGGAGTTTTGAATTGACCTTGATGATTATGATCATGCCTAAATTCCCTACCACAGTGACCATGTAGATAGACAAGAAAACAAGGAAAAATGGGACCTGGAGTTCTGGATATTCTGAAAAACCCAGCAGAATAAACATGGCTATGATACTCTGATTTCCTTCTGATAGCAGCATGATTCCTGTTGAACAAAGGACCAAACATTATTCCTGAAAAATAGATATGAATAGAAAAGAGAAACAGAGAAGGCAGAAGCTTCGTATGTCTCTGGGGAGCTGGTATATATTCTCCAGGTATGGTCCTCAAACCAGCAGCAGCAGGGACACCTAAGAATATGTTAGGGATGCAAATTCTCAAGCCCAATCTCCAACTTCCTGAATCAAAAACTCTGGAATGGAGCCCACAATTTGTGATTTATCCAGCCCTCCAGGTGATTTCTGATGCATGATAAATTATGAGAACAACTAAAATACAGACTATTCATGCTATCCTTTAAAATTTAGCCCTTAGTTAGTATTTTTAATATACAACTAAAATATAACTTTGCAACACAAAAGAAATTGTAAATATCAAAATTTTGAGATGCCAAAGAGAAGCAGAATACTGTGTTATGGTTCTAACAGTTACACTAAGGCTCAAGGAGATCACATGGTGTGTAAAAGTGCCATATAAATCTTAGTATAATTTTTTATATTCTAGTCATATTAAAGAATTAAGCACCCACAAAGTTTGTGAATTGGCATAAATCTTAAGTTGTAATTAGTTTATGCCCTCTATCTTGTGCTTAAATTAATTATAGGATCTTATTTATGAAATAACCATGTACCTTCCATCAAAACCTCCATTAAGGTTATACTGCCTCCTGGGATAATTTTTGGGTTTTTATATTAACATTTTGCTTAACATTGACTCATTCATTAATTGAAGCTAATTAACTTATATTAATTATTTGTAAATGTGATTTTAG
This sequence comes from Bos taurus, assembly GCF_002263795.3. Classification (NCBI taxonomy): domain Eukaryota; kingdom Metazoa; phylum Chordata; class Mammalia; order Artiodactyla; family Bovidae; genus Bos; species Bos taurus. The sequence continues at coordinate 76,606 of NC_037351.1, read as the reverse complement.
ATGATCTATTTTAAGGCTTTTAGATCATCTATTTTAAGGCTTTTAGATCATCTATATAAGGCTTCCAGTGACTTAATGGTAAAGAATCCACCTTCAATGTAGGAGACACAGGAGACACAGGTTCGATTCCTGGGTGGGGAAGATTCCCTGGAGAAGGAAATGGCAACCCACCCCAGTACTGTTGTGGGCCTCTCTGGTGGCTGAGTCAGTAAATAATCCACCTGCAATGCAGGAGACCTGAGTTCAGTCCCTAGGTCGGGAAGATCCCCTGGAGAAGGAGATGGCAACCCACTCCAGTATGACTTAGCAGCTAAATGTTTTTGATATATATCTAAAATTATAAGTGAGTGTTAGTTGCTTTCTCTTGTCTGACTCTTTGGAAAACCACGGACTGTAGCTCACCGGGGTTCTCTGTCCATGTGATTCTCCAGGTAAGAATACTGGAGTGGATTGCCATTGCGTTCTCCAGGGGATCTTCCCAACTCAGAGATCAAACCCAGGTTTACTGAAGACAGATTCTTTACTGTCTCAGCCACCAATATATGGTTAAATATATAATATAAAGTATGTATAATATTATGAGAAACAGAAGGATATAATTATATTTACCAACAATAATTTTATATAAAATTCATTCAAAGATACAATGAAAATTACATATTTTCTCTACCAATGAGTAGAGAAAATGCTATCCCTCTGCATCATGCCTCTGCTATGATGAGGCAAACTTGGAAAAGATGGGGAAGCAAGAGCTGCAATGCCTTAACATGAATGGCCCCAAGATACAGACATAAAACTTCAGTAAAAATTGATGGATGGTCTGTTTCATCTTAGTTTTGTCTGGATCAAGTGTCAGGCTACAGACTCAGCTCCATGAAGGCCTACTTGATATCCACTATAAACAACCCTAGACATAAATAATGTGTCATCAGACTATTTTTTCCAATAGCAAATGGGACTGGGCAGATACATTGTAAATATCCGTTATTGTTCAGACTATTTTAATGAATGGCTTTCCTTCAACATTTGAAAATATTAGCAACACCCTGGTATATTAGGAAGACTGGAACCACTGTTTCAGTTTATTGATGCAATACTCACATCAATAACAAAAGAGACTGAAAAATTGATTTGGTGTTCAACCTTAGCAATTCTAAATGATTTCAGAGAAAATCAGTGTGTTAATGGTAGGTTTGTACTCAAATTGGAACTAGGTTTATGCAATTACAGAATTCTGTGTATTTTTGCAATTTCCCTGTTGCTCATTGCTGCCAGTTTCAGTAATACAAATCGTAATTGTCAAATCCACTTCATGCCATATTGGTGCAAATTAAAATGTTTCTGATCATAGAAAGGGATCATCTATAGCTTGTGGAATAATCTGTATGAGCTGTAGCTCCATCTTTTCCACTTAATTTGAAAGATACAGAAAGAAACATAAACTGACCTTAAACCAAATGTTCTTGATTAATTTACTGAGAATTTCTTTTTAGGATTAATGAATCTCAGGTATATTTCTTCTCAGTATTCAAACATTCTTTAAGTTACTAAAATACATTAGGCTTGCAAAAATGGTAATATATTTCAATGAGCATGCCAACAAAATGGCATTTTGTTTCTGGGGACATTAGCGATATCAAAAAATACAAAGAAAAATTAAAAAGCTGAATTCACAGTCTAAATTCTGCCAAACGCTGGGTCTTATATTTTCTCCCATGGCCATGAATATATGAAGTACACAGAATTGTAATTGGAGTATTACTCAGTGGACCACAAACCGTGTAATTAGTCGAAACACTGTCTCTTGTGTCATTTTAGTAGATGCATTTTCTTCTAAATCATTAAAGATAATTACACCACCACATCTATCCTGTTAATTACTATTTTGATATTGAACTTTTGAAATAATAGGTATTCATTGAATAAACAGAAAATGTAGACTTTGAAATATGAAAAAAACAATATAGAAATAATTGTTTTTAACTGCATTTCAAATCCAGTTTTCAAGTTTTAGAATAGAGAAACTTGGCCAGCTCTGCATTAAGCAAAAGATAAAGGTGGTCTTCTCCAGAGATGTAATGTGGATATCATTCACTCCTGATATGATGTCATGAGAAAAACTTCACCTCTGTGATAACACCATACTGAAATCTACAATCCCAGTTTAATGTGAGAGAATCATTAGGTAAACCCATATCCAGAAACATTCTTCAGGATACCTCACCAATATTCCTTAGAATTGTCAAAGTCAAGAAAAAACAAGAAAGGAGTGAAACACTGTTTCAGACCAGAGGATACTGAGGAGATGTGAAAACTAATCCAATACCGTACCCGGGTTACATCTCAGAAAGAAAAGAGTGTATTAGTGGGAAAAAACAAACCAGATGGAATCCAAATAAAATTTAAGCTTTAGTCATCATAATTACCATTAATTCTCCTTTAAATTTTCGTTTACTGTGGTAAGAACACAATATGAGATCTACCCTCTTAAGATATTTTTAAGTGTACAATACAGTACTGTTGACTACACATATAATTTTGTACAGTACAGCTGTGTGTGTCTTGCTAAATAGAAACGTCTTGACGGTTGATTTGTAAATTCCTGCTTCCCTCTCCACTAGCCTCTGGTAAGTATTATTCCACCCCTTGATTCTGATATAGAATATAAGTGGAATCCTGCAGTATTTGTCTTTCTGTGACTGACATTTTCATTTAGCATAATGTCCTCAAGCTTCATCCATGTAGTCAAATATTACACAACGTCCATCTTTTTAAAGGTCAGGTTGTCTTCCACTGTTCACATGTGCACCACATTCTTCTATCCAACTATCTGTCCATAGGCATTTCAGTTGTTTCACACCCTGGCTATTGTGAATGGTTCTACAGTGAGTGTGGGAATGCTAACATATTTTTGAAAGCTTGACATCAAATTTTTAGGATAATACCCATAAGCAGGATTTCTGGATCATGTACCATTCACTTTTCAACTTCATAAAGAACCTCTATACCATTTTTCCACAGCAGCTGCAACATTTTGCATTCCTACTAACAATGTACAGTGAGGTGTGATGAAAACTCTGAAATATCTTTGCAACTTATTCTTTTAATTAAAAATTATATAATTTATTTTAAAAAGTCATCATTCACATTAGTAGTCCCATTTTATTGTGTCTCCAATACTACAACCAGCTCTGCTTTATGCCAACATACTATCAATTCTGAACTGAAAAAGTGTAAATGTAATAAGTAGCTCTCAGTATCCCCACTTTGCATCATTTTGCTACAACATTTGCCAGACTTTGCTTTTAGTATCTGTGACTGTCAGTGTGTTGGGACCAGGGTGAGGGGTAGTTTTTGGGAGTAGTAAGCAATATTTTTTAAACTTATTGTTAACTAAATAACAACTAATTAGTGAATGCAAACTTATAATTTCCTAATAATGTTGAGCTGGCCATAAAAGTTCATTCCAGTTTTTCCATAATATGTTACAGAAAAACCAGAACAAACTTTTTGGCCAACTCAATATACACATTTCACGAAGAAGTGAGTAAGACACAACAAATCTAATTTCCTGTGCCACAAAAATGGTATGTGAAGTCAGGTTTTGAACACTATTTTCTTCACATAAATAGATACTACAAAATCATAGTAGCTTTAGGGTCTCCTCCCCTAATAGGTTCCCTGGTGGCTCAGGCAGTAAAGAATCTGCCTGCAATGTGGAAGAAATGGGTCCAATCCCTGGGTGAGCAAGAGCCCATAGAGGAGGGCATTGTAACCCACTCAAGTATTCTTGCCTGGAGAATACCATGGACAAAGGATCCTGGTGGGCTACAGTCTCTGGGGTCAAAAAGAGTCAGACAGAACTGAGCAACTAAGCATACCAGTAATAGCCAATACTGGAGTAATTGCTTGGAGTACAGTAATTGTTTGGAGAACAGTAACTGGCCTTGGAGTACAGAATGAAGCAGGGAAAAGGCTAATAGAGTTTTGCCAAGAGAATGCACTGGTCATTGCAAACACCCTCTTCCAACAACACAAGAGAAGACTCTACACATGGATATCACCAGATGGTCAACACTGAAATCAGATTGATTATATTCTTTGCAGCCAAAGATGGAGAAGCTCTATACAGTCAGCAAAAACAAGACCAGGAGCTGACTGTGGCTCAGATCATGAATTCCTTATTGTGAAATTCAGACTTGAATTGAAGAAAGTAGGGAAAACCACTAGATCATTCAGGTATGACCTAAATCAAACCCCTTGTGATTATACAGTGGAAGTGACAAATAGATTCAAGGGATTAGATCTGATAGAGTGCCTGATGAACTATGAACAGAGGTCTGAGACATTGTAAACGAGACAGGGATCAAGACTATCCCCAAGAAAAAGAAATGCAAAAAAGCAAAATGGCTGTCAGAGGAGGCCTTACAAATGGCTGTGAACATAAGAGAAGCAAAAAGCAAAGGAGAAAAAGAAAGATATACCCATTTGAATTTTCCAAAGAATAGCAAGGAGAGGTAAGAAAGCCTTCCTCACTAATCACTGTAAAGAAATAGAGGAAAACAATAAAGTGGGAAAGACTAGAGATCACTTCAAGAAAATTAGACATACCAATGGAACATTTCATGCAAAGATGGGCTCAAAAAAGGACAGAAATTGTATAGACCTAACAGAAGCAGAAGATATTAAGAAGAGATGACAAGAATACACAGAACTGTACCAAAAAGATCTTCACGACCCAGATAATCATGATGGAATGATCACTCACCTAGAGCCAGATATCCTGGACTGTGAAGTCAAGTGGGTCTTAGGAAGCATCACGATGAACAAAGCTAGTGGAGGTGATGGGATTCCAGTCGAGCTATTTCAAATCTTAAAAGATGATGCTGTGAAAGTGCTGCACTCAATATGCCAGCAAATTTGGAAAACTCAGCAGTGGCCACAGGACTGGAAAAGGTCAGTTTTCACTCCAATCCCAAAGAAAAGCAATGCCAAAGAATGCTCAAACTACCACACAATTGCACTCATCTCACATGCTAGTAAAGTAATGCTCAAAACTCTCCAAGCAAGGCTTCAACAATATGTGAGCCGTGAATTACCAGATGTTCAAAATGCTTTTAGAAAAGGCAGAGAACCAGAGATCAAATTGTCAACATCTTCTGGATCATCAACAAAGCAAGATAGTTCCAGAAAAACATCTATTTCTGCTTTATTGACTATGGCAAAGCCTTTGACTGTGTGAATCACCACAAGTGTGGAAAATTCTGAAAGAGATGGGAATACCAGACCACCTGACCTGCCTCCTGAGAAATCTGTATGCAAGTCAGGAAGCAACAGTTAGAACTGGACATGGAACAACAGACTGGTTCCAAATAGGAAAAGGAGTACGTCAAGGCTGTATACTGTCACCCTGCTTATTTAACTTATATGCAGAGTACATAATGAGAAACGTTGGGCTGGATGAAGCACAAGCTGGAATCAGGATTCCTGAGAGAAATATAAATAACCTCAAATATGCAGATGACACCACCCTTACGGCAGAAAATGAAGAACTAAAAAGCTTCTTGATGAAAGTGAAAGTGGAGAGTGAAAAAGTTGGCTTAAAGCTCAACATTGAGAAAACTAAGATCATGGCATCTGGTCCCATAACTTCATGGCAAATAGATGGGGGAACAGTGGAAACAGTGGCAGAATTTTTTTCTGGGGGGTGGGCTCCAAAGTCACTGCAGATGGTGACTAATTGCAGCCATGAAATTAAAAGACACTTACTCCTCGGAAAAAAAGCTATGACCAACCTAGACAGCATATTAAAAAGTTGAGAACTTACTTTGCCAACAAAGGTCTGTCTAGTCAAAGCTATGGTTTTTCCAGTAGTTAACCAGTAGTCATGTGTGGATGTGAGAGCTGGACTATAAGGAAAGCTGAGCTCTGAAGAACTGATGCTTTTGAACTGTGGTGTTGGAGAAGACTCTTGAAGTTCCTTGGACTGCAAGGAGATCCAATCAGTCCATCCTAAAGGAAATCAGTTCTGAATATTCATTGGAAAGACTGGTGCTGAAACTCCAATACTTTGGCTACCTGATGGGAAGAACTGACTCCTTGGAAAAGACCCTGGTGCTGGGAAAGATTGAGGGAGGGAGGAGAAGGGGACAACAGAGGATGAGATGGTTGAATGGCATCACTGATGCAATGGACATGAGTTTGAGTAGACTCCAGGAGTTGGTGATGGACAGGGAGGCCTGGTGTGCTGCAGTCCATCAGGTCGCAAACAGTTGAATGCTCCTGAAGAACTGAAGTGAACTGAATAGCAATTAACTTATAGTTTTTTTTGATATGAATACTGTCCTTGTGTATCTCCCTATCACACTCTCTTTTTCATTTCTACATAATATGCACTGAATTGAATAAGAAGAACCTCTTACCATTTTTGTTTTAAGAGACAAATGTAATCTTGATGGCAAAAAGTAACAAGTAAAGGACAATAAAAGAAAATTACAGAACAATCTTACTAATGATCATAGAATTTTAAATTATACATAAAACATTGACACATTAAACCAATCAACTAATAAAAAGATAAATATATAATGCTTATAGTAATTTTCTCAGGAAAAAACACATATTTTGATCATAAATTTTTTAAAAAATATGTTACCATATCAAAATATTAAAGGAATTAAATGAGGAAAATTAGCTTGATAAATTCAACATTCACTCACTAAAAAGCAAAATATAACAAACAGACACGTACAAAAAATAGTACATGAGATAACTTTGCTTAACATTTTAAGCATGAAATGTTAAGTATTGATACTTTCCTTTTTAGATGAGGAAGTCAAGGACACCCACTTTTATTGTTTATTTAAAATTGTACTGTTTTCAGCTAGTGAACCAAACACAAGAAAAAAATAAAAGGAAAAACATTGGAAACAATATATCCAGAAAATGTTTAATTAGAGATTGTATGATATGCATGTTGAAAATCCAAAATAATCTACAAATAAATTATAATATTATTTAGAGATATTTTTAGAGTTGCCAAAATGCATTGAATCCTAATGGAAAAACAATATACATTTTACAAATGACACTTAAAATAGTATGAAAAATAATCACACATCCAGATTAATTTAAAAATATATGTAAGAACTTTATAAAAAGTATGATATATATTATATTGTAAAACATGAAGTAGATCTAAATAAACATAATAATGTAGCATGCTTATGATTTGGAAGACTTGAGGATGCAAACTTATCATTCTCTGCAAATAGATCTACAATTCTACTGTTTTTCTACACTAAATCTAAACAAGAATAACTCTAAAGTTTGATTTAAAAGGTAAAGATAAAGAATATCTTAAACACTCTGCAAGATAAAGAGGAACATTTTAAGAGTTGCTCAACTTGATGTTAAAGCCTATTAGTTAAGGGTAGTTCTAATTATAAAACAGCTAGAAGCATACAGAAAGTCTAGAAACAGAACTATAGATATACTGATGTTTACTTTATGAATACTCTGGCACCACAGAGCAGTGTTAAGATGACTGAATTTTTCAGTAAGTATATCTGGTGTAAATATACAACAATAAGTCAAAATATAAAATTAGCTTATAGTCATGCCCCATCAAAATTTACTTTCAGTTTGAAATAAATTTAAAAATCAATGTAAAAAGAGAAAACAAAACTCCAAATTGAAAATAGAAGTAGAATATAAAATATAATACTGTATGAAATTTGTGGTAATTTAGCACATAAAATATGAGAATATCGTTATTATTTTGGAGGTAAGAAGTGGATCCTAAATAAGACATTAGAAGCACTTCACTGTGTAAAGAAAGTTTGAAAAACATTGATTCATTAAACATAAGGAAATCTCTGCACCTAAATACATCACCAACCGAGTAAATAGACCAGTCAAAATCTAGGAGAAAATATTCATGATACATACATCAAAGGTCTTTTATTTAGAATGCATAATGAAATACATGCTGCTAAGTCGCTTCAGTCGTGTCCGACTCTGTGCGACCCCAGAGACGGCAGCCCACCAGGCTCCTCTGTCCATGGGATTCTCCAGGCAAGAACATTGGAGTGGGTTGCCATTTCCTTCTCCAATGCATGAAAGTGAAAAGTGAAAGTGAAGTCTCTCAGTCGTGTCCGACTCTTAGCGACCCCATGGACTGCAGCCTACCAGGCTCCTCCGTCCATGGGATTTTCCAGGCAAGCGTACTGGAGTGGAGTGCCATTGCTATTTCATAGTAAAATATTAGCAAACTAATAGAAAAATAGGTAAAAAAAAATCCTGAATAGGCCCTTCACAAAAAAGTAAGATAAGTCAAATGACTAATAACTAAATTATAGGAATTCAACCACATTAGTAAAATGGAATTGAATTCATAACCAAATAAGGTACCTCTACTCACCCACCAACCTGAAAATATTAAAATGTCTGCTATGACAATATTAAATGTTGGTAAGAATGGACAATAATTAGAACCCACGTGCAATATAGTTGGAATTTAAACTAATCCATCTATTTTGGGAAGTTGTTTGATGGTACCTAGCAAAAGATCAGAAACAAGCTCCCTTTGATTCAGAACATTCAGAGATAGGGCATACCTCACACAATGAGTGCTCATGTGCAGTGGAGCACATACTTGTGTAAGAATGTTCATGCAGCCCATTAAAGGCAAAAGAGATGAAATAACCAGGAGTGAAATTGCTGGATCATATGGTAGTTCTATATTTAGCTTTTGTGTGTGTATTTGTGTGTGTGTGTGCACAAAACTCCATACTGTTTTCCATACAGTATGTAATTCAGTCAGTTCAGTTCAGTTCAGTTGCTCAGTTGTGTCCAACTCTTTGTGACCCCATGAACCCCAGCACGCCAGGCCTCCCTGTCCATCACCAACTGCAGGAGTCCACCCAAACCCATGTCCATTGAGTCGGTGATGCCATCTTCTGTCGTCTCCTTCTCCTCCTGCCCTCAACCTTTACCAGCATCAGGGTCTTATCAAATGAGTCAGCTCTTCACATCAGGTGGCCAAAGTATTGGAGTTTCAGCTTCAACATCAGTCCTTCCAATGAACACCCAGGACTAATCTCCTGTAGGATGGACTGGTTGGATCTTCTTGCAGTCCAAGGGGCTCTCAAGAGTCTTTTTCAACACCACAGTTCAAAAGCATCAATTCTTCGGCGCTCAGCTTTCTTCACAGTCTAACTCTCACATCCATACATTACTACTGGAAAAACCATAGCCTTGACTAGACGGACCTTTGTTGACAAAGTAATGTCTCTGCTTTTTAATACGCTGTCTAGGTTGGTCATAACTTTCCTCCCAAGGAGTAAGCGTCTTTTAATTTCATGGCTGCAGTCACCATCTGTAGTGATTTTGGAGCCCTGAAAAATAAAGTAGGTAATTGGCTATACCAATTTACATTCCTACCCACAGTGCACAAGTTTTCCATTTTCTCTAATTCTCTCCAACAATTGTTATTTGTAGACTTTATATATAGAGGAAAGGAGGAGAGGTAATTTAGGAGTATAAAGTCTACAAAATACTCTGTATAAAATAGATAAGCAACAAGGATACCGTTGTATAGCACCGTAAGTTATAGCTATTATGGTTTGTGTGCTGTGCTGTGCTCAGTCAATTCAGTCATGTCTAGCTCTTTGCGAACCCATGGACTGTAGCCCACCAGGCTCCTCTGTCCATGGGAATCAAACCCATATCTCAGACATCTCCTGCATTGCGAGCAGGTTCTTTACCCACTGAGTTTGAATACAGTCTAATCTAAAAAAATAATGAATCACTATGTTATGCATCTAAAATTATTATAGCACTGTAAATCATTAATACCTCAATAGGGAAGAGGAAATAGCCAAAGTCCATTAGTTGTAGTATGAGTAAACATATTATCATATCAATATATTTATTTCATGGAACATTCTTCAGCAATAAAAATGGAACTACTGTTACAATCACTTAAAAATTCCTCTTTTTTAAAATTTATTTATTTTTTTTACTTTACAGTATTGTATTGGTTTTGCCATACATTGACATGAATCCGCCATGGGTGTACATGTGTTCCCCATCCTGAACCCCCCTCCCACCTCCCTCTCCATACCATCCCTCTGGGTCCTCCCAGTGCACTAGCCCCGAGCACCCTGTATCATGCATCAAACCTGGACTGGCGATTCGTTTCACATGTGATAATTTACATGTTTCAATGCCATTCTCCCATATCATCCTGCCCTCACCCTGTCCCACAGAGTCCAAAAGACTGTTCTATACATCTGTGTATCTTTGCTGTCTCACATACAGGGTTATCATTACCATCTTTCTAAATTCCATATATATGTGCTAGTATACTGTATTGGTGTTTTTCTTTGTGGCTTACTTTACTCTGTATATTTTAAAAGAACAGTGCAGTTTAGAAATATTTATATGATAGATATCATATATATGTGTCTCTCTCTATATATTTATATAATTAGTCTTCTCAAAAGATTGTATCCCATTGCAGCTCAGTCATTGAAGAATCCACATGCACTGTGGGAAACTTGGCTTCCGTCCCTGGATTGGGAAGATCCCCTGGAGGAGGGCATGGCAACCCACTCCAGTGTTCTTGCCTGGAGATTTCCCATGGACAGAGAAGCCTGGTGGGCTGCAGTCCATGGGGTTGCAGAGTAGGACATGAATAAGCGAATAAGCACACATTTGAAGAAAAATGTAATAACCATCAACACACTGTGTAAAGCACATTTAAGAAATTGCCTACCTCTATATCTCTCTCCTCACTCAAAATTACATTGGGTGAGAAAACATTTTGGTGTTGACTAGTTTTCTGATCGTCTCCTTCACATGATTATTTCTAAGGCTGTAGATAGGGTATTTAGCATGGGGATCACTACTGTGAAAAGCACAGTGGCTACTTTGATGAAGAGCCATGAGCTTCCGGATTTGGGTACACAGTAAAGAAGAAGGATAACCCCATGGAAAGTGGTGACGGTGGTCAGGTGGGAGGCACAGGTGGAGAAGGCTTTTCGGAGTCCACCGGCTGAAGGCATCTTGATGATTGTGACAACTACGAAAACTTAGGAGGCAACACACCTCATTGAGAGTAGAAATGATAAAACATGTCATCTGACTGAAGTAAGAGTCAGAGCAAGAGGCAGAGACGATAGCAGAATATTCACAGCCAAAGTGATGTATGACGTTAGAACTGCAGAAGGACAGCTCCAAAAGAGAACATGTGATTGTCAAGGACCACATTCCACCCCATGTGTAGGTTCCAGTGACCAGGAGGCTGCAAAGCTTAGGAGACACAGCAACTGTGCAGAACAGGGGGTTACAAACAGCCACAAACAAGTCATAGGCCATCACTGCTAGCATGAACATTTCTGTAATCACAACTGTGCAAACAAAAAGAATTACATCATGCAACCCATGTAGGAGACAGTCTTTGTGTCCACAACCAAGATCTCTAAGAGTTTGGGTGTGGTTATAGAAGAATAACAAAAATCAAGAAAGGAGAGATAGCTGAGAAAGAAGTACACAGGGGTGTGAAGTTTGGGATTGATTCTGATGGTCATAATCATACCCAGGTTCCCCACCAGAGAGACAGTATAGACGGTGAAGAAGACCAAGAATAGAGGCACCTGGAGCTGTGGGTATTCTGAGAAGCCGGAGAGGATGAAGGTGATTCCAGCACTCTGATTTCTCTCATCCATCACTATGGTTTCTGCCAGAGAAAACCAGAGTTCACCCTAAGCAACCAGACATGACAGAAATAGAGGGTATTTTTTTTCCCCCCAGCCTAGACAGGGGACTGGTCTGCAGTGATGAAGTCTGGGATTTCTCAGGAATGTGAATAAGACATGGTTGGAGCCAAATGGTATACCACGTGTCTACAGGTGTGGAACTTGCAAGTCAGCTTCTGATGGAGGCGCAAGGAAAGTTTGGACTGGGAAGAACTGAGTGTCACGGTGACTCAGAAAATGTCCTTGTTTGAAATTTTTCAACCTTCTCAGCTCTGACTCCCTTTTCTCCACATGGAGAATACCTTTCTTTAGCTTCATTTAATTGAAGTTGTTGATTGCACTTGCAAATTCTTATGTTTGTTCAGACTGCTCAAGATGTCCTCTGTTTTTCTCTCACTTTTCCTTAGTGCTCTCCAATCAGAGAGAGCCTTCCTAGGTAGTGCGGTGGTAAAGAATCCTCCTGATAATTCAGGTGATGCAAGGGACAGGAGTTCAATCCCTGGGTCAGGAATATCTACAGGGGAAATAGTTGGCAACCCATTCCAGTATCCTTGCCGGTGAAATCTGATGGATGGAGAAGCCTGTCGGGCTACAGTCCATGGAGTTGCCAGTCACACAACTGAGAGATTCAGCACCCACCTCATCAGAGAAGCCTCAGGTTTACGGTCCCTTAATGATTTCACCAACTGGCCAAACCTTGGTAAAAAGTCACATATTGTATCTCCTAGAGAATATGAATGATGTCTTGTTAACAACCTAGACTCCTTAATCAAGTCAACTTGCCTTCAAATTTAACCTCAGTCACTTATTAATATGCCTCTGACAAGTTAAGCTCTCTGAAACCTTACCTATAGAATATAATTCAATTATAAGAATTTGTTTTTACTACACAATTATGTATAAAATAAAACTTAAATTAGTGAATTATTTTCTAAAATGTTTAAGACTTTAATTTTACATGCAATAAATGCCCCCCCTCCCCCCCACCAAATTTAGTTTAGAATACTGGAGTGGGAAGCCATTCCCTTCTCCAGGGGATCTTCCCAACCCAGGGATTGGACCCAGGTCTCCCACATTACAGGCAGATTCTTTACCAGCTGAGTCACAAGGGAAGACCAGAAATACTTGAGTGGGTAGGCTATCCCTTCTCCAGCAGATCTTCCTGACCCAGAAATTGAACCAGGGTCCCATGCATTGCAGGCGGATTCTTTACCAGCTGAGCTATCAGGGAAGTCCAACTTTAATTATTTTCTAAAACATTTAAGACTTTAATTTCACATATAATAAATGGCCCCCACCAAATTTAGTTTCTTCTCTTGTATTTCTTTTTTTTTTAAAAACTTTATTGTAAAAACAATAAACAACACAAATTCAAAGCAAAATTTGCTTACAAGTCTGTCATTTAATTAAATCAATGTTTTAATTTATGTTACCTTCTAACTCTCATTTATAAACATATCAACTTTAACCTATTTTTGTAATATTTTTATATTACAATAAATGTATATTCCACATTTTATATTTTCATAATTTAAAATTATGTCAAGTACATTTTTCCAATTAGCTACAATTTCACTACTTCCTTATACCTTCCTGCTTTAACACTGTTAAGTCCTGCCACATCTTTGCCCACGATCATACAATATATAGGCACCTATAAACATATAGGTGAATTTTAACAGATATTTTCTGCTTTGCACTACCCAAGTCTCTATCAGATTATGAGGCTGACAGCAAGGAAAATAAGACTACTGGAATTAATATACACTGGAAAATATGGTATTATCTCTGCAAAATACTCTTAGCATCATGAAAGACTTTTCTTTTTCAATATCTGAAATGTGAGAAATTAATTAGTTTTCTCAAACTAACTTCTAGTGTCAGCTGTGACATCACAAATCAAGCTTCCAGATGGTACCAACTGAGCCCTTTATCAGCTTTTGGTAGCATTAATGCCAAAATGAAATAGGCCTAGCAGCCTAGTTATAATTTACATGCTAATATGTAAACCCTTGTGAATAAAGTTAAGCAGAAAATGCATCAATTATCCATTAACAGTCCTCTAACAGTTTTTACAGATTTTAAGTAATAACAAAATACCAAGGAATAAATCTTAGGCCTGAAGAACATATTAATAAAACATGTCAAGCAACATAAAATTATAGCATGGACTTGGAAAAGGAGAAGACATTTCTGAAAAGAGAAATTCAGAGGGGAATTATAAGCCCAAATTAACATTTTTGTTGTTAAAAATTGAGATTTCAGGATAAGTTAGTATTTTACAGCAAATTTAGTTTTCACTTACAGAGCAGTACAGAATTCCAATGAATTTAGTCTTTTGTCCTCTGTGGAAGGCCCACTGGGAAGTACTGAATTTTTCTTTGTGATCACTAAGACGTTTGTCTGTTCCACACACTTCTTTCATTCACTCTGCAGCTCTTAGCCATCTGTCCTATTTTCTGAAGAGCCTCATAAACACATTTAGGTTAAACCATATGGTCATAAAACCTGTCATTGTATTCCAGTCAAGGTCTGGTTGTTTTTTTTTTTTTTAAACAGAAATGCACTTGACCATTCTTACTTCTTCTTCTTTTTTTTTTTTTACCTTAAGGATTTTTTTTTTCTTTTTCTTTTTTTTTTTTTTAATTTCAGGTATACACGTGCTCCCCATCCTGAACCCTCCTCCCTCCCCCCTCCCCATACCATCCCCCTGGGCCGTCCCAGCGCACCAGCCCCAAGCATCCAGCATCGTGCACTGAACCTGGACTGGCATCTCCTTTCATACATGACATTTCACATGTTTCAATGCCATTCTCCCAAATCTTCCCACCCTCTCCCTCTCCCACAGAGTCCATAAGACTGTTCTATACATCAGTGTCTCCTTTGCTGTCTCGTATACAGGGTTATCGTTACCATCTTTCTAAATTCCATATATATGCGTCAGTATACTGTATTTATGTTTTTCCTTCTGGCTTACTTCACTCTGTATAATAGGCTCCAGTTTTATCCACCTCATCAGAACTGATTCAAATGTATTCTTTTTAATGGCTGAGTAATACTCCATTGTGTATATGTACCACAGCTTTCTTATCCGTTCATCTGCTGATGGACATCTAGGTTGCTTCCATGTCCTGGCTATTATAAACAGTGCTGCGATGAACACTGGGGTACACGTGTCTCTTTCCCTTCTGGTTTCCTCAGTGTGTATGCCCAGCAGTGGGATTGCTGGATCATAAGGCAGTTCTATTTCCAGTTTTTTAAGGAATCTCCACACTGTTCTCCATAGTGGCTGTACTAGTTTGCATTCCCACCAACAGTGTAAGAGGGTTCCCTTTTCTCCACACCCTCTCCAGCATTTATTATTTGTAGACTTTTGGATCGCTGTTTTTCATGTTTACTTTGAATTTGAAATATATGACCTCAAAATATTCTACAATGTAGCACTGCCTATAATTTTATGAAGTACGAAATGGTGCAAATAGTGACTAGAAGTAGAAAAAATGCATAGATGAGGGAAATATTTTTCTTACTTAATTATTTTCTAATGTTTCCTTCTTAGCTGCACATTTCCATTAATGTCTCAAGCCATCAAGGCATAAGCTTTGTTTTGTCCATTTTTCTCTGTTCTTGTCTGTATCTCTATGATTTCCTTTCCATCCAAGGTTAAGGCTGTGAAAAATGCAATTAGGGCAAAATGAACATATTCTTCAAAATACACTCCCATCTTTATTGCTAGCTACCACCCATCTACTCAGCAGCTATCTTTATCTAGCCTACCTACAGCCATCCTTCAGGACAAATTTTCATTCAATCTTAGTTTAAAATAATGCTCAAATGCTTACCCATATTCAAAATCATCTCCATACAAATTACCTGCAAACTGAACATTTCTGTCTGGATTTCTGTGATCGCTAAAAGAACTAAACTCCAGTTTCATCCACCTCATTCAAACTGATTCAAAGGTATTCTTTTTAATGGCTGAGTAATACTCCATTGTGTATATGTACCACAGCTTTCTTATCCATTCATCTGCTGATGGACATCTAGGTTGCTTCCATGTCCTGGCTATTATAAACAGTGCTGTGATGAACACTGGGGTACACGTGTCTCTTTCCCTTCTGGTTTCCTCAGTGTGTATGCCCAGCAGTGGGATTGCTGGATCATAAGGCAGTTCTATTTCCAGTTTTTAAAGGAATAACCCTGTATGCTGCTGCTGCTGCTGCTAAGTCGCTTCAGTTGTGTCCGACTCTGTGCGACCCCATAGACGGCAGCCCACCAGGCTCCCCCGTCCCTGGGATTCTCCAGGCAAGAATACTGGAGTGGGTTGCCATTTCCTTCTCCAATGCATGAAAGTGAAAAGTGAAAGAAGTCGCTCAGTCGTGTCCGACTCTTAGCAACCCCATGGACTGCAGCCTACCAGGCTCCTCCATCCATGGGATTTTCCAGGCAAGAGTACTGGAGTGGGGTGCCATTGCCTTCTCTGATAACCCTGTATACGAGACAGCAAAAGAGACACTGATGTATAGAACAGTCTTTTGGACTCTATGGGAGAGGGAAAGGGTGGGATGATATGGGAGAATGGCATTGAAACATGTATAATACCATATACGAAATGAGTCACCAGTCCAGATTCGATGCACGATACTGGATGCTTGGGGCTGGTGCACTGGGATGACCCAGAGGGATGGTATGGGGAGGGAGGAGGGAGGAGGGATCAGGATGGGGAACACATGTATACCTGTGGCGGATTCATGTTGATATATGGCAAAACCAATACAATATTGTAAAGTTTAAAAAAATAAAATAAAAGAACTAAACTACCAATGCAGCAGACATAAGAGACACGGGTTCTATCCCTGGGTTGGGAAAATTCCCTGGAGGAGTGTATATATTCTTGCTTGGAGAATCCGATGGACAGCGGAGCCTGGTAGGCTATAGTCTATAGGGTTGTTTATAAACAGTCAGAAAGGACTGAAGTGACTTAACATGCACAGTATCACTGCATTATCTAGACTGCTTGATAGCTACTTCTTTCATTTTACTCACTGCAGGAATTTTTATTTCTGTGCACAAAATACAGACATTTTGGTATATAAAAGCATTATTACCTTTTAATATCAAATACCAGGCAACATATTTCAGACTTTTTACTTTAATGCATTGAAGAAGGATTTAATTCAGAACTCAAATTTGCTGTACTGCTCCAACTTACTTTCACCTGAATGATTTTAAACTCAAAAAAATTAATGCGAAGTCTGGCACATTTCTCTACAGTTTTATAGATTTCTTTTTTATATTTCCCTAATTTTTTTTTTTACTATTTTTAATTGAAAACAAATACTACTACTTGAATGCCCCCTAAGGACATCATTCAGCTATATAAGTGAAGTTCAAAACTAAATGCACCCCATGAATATTAAAGATATAAGAAATAAGTTCAACATATTGTATTCTTACCCTTAAATGAATTAAATGAGTTAATTTATCCCTGGATCAGGAAGAAACCCTGGAGAAGGAAATGGCAATCCAGTATTCTTGCCTGGAGAATCCCATGGATAGAGGAACTTGGCAGGCTACCATCCATGGGGTTGTAAAAGAGATATGACTTAGTAATTAACCAACAACCATCAACAACAATACCAGAAAGAGATGTTGCAAAAGAAAAAAAGATCATGACAGTTAATGCTCCTCATTACAGAAATACTGAATAAAATATTAGAAAATAAAATATCACAGTATATGATAGGAAAATAAACAATGACTCAAGGGCGGAGGGGAGGAACCAAAACAATTACCTGTATAGCAGCAAACAAGATATATAAGAAAATTCTTTCAATCTGATAAAGATTATCTACAAAATACCTCTAGCTAGCATTATGTTTAATGTAAAAACAGAAAACAGAAAAGAAATCCTATATAAAGTAAAATAACTTGATTTTCTCCTAACCCTGTGTATAAAAACAACCAAAAAAAATAATTTCCTCAACCACTTTTATTCAACATCTTATTTTAAATTTTTGCTGAATAAGGAAAGAAAATTATAATTACTGGAAAGTAAAAAGTAAAACTATCTTTATCTGCCAGCTAGATTCTGTATATAGAAAGTTCTAAGGAATCTGCAACCAAAATATGAAAAAATAATAACAGAATGCAGTAGTGTTGCATAAATGAGTATATATAAAAATATCAATTGCATCATTGTATTCTGCTGCTGCTGCTGCTGCTAAGTCGCTTCAGTCGTGTCTGACTCTGTGCGACCCCAGAGATGGCAGCCCACCAGGCACCCCCATCCCTGGGATTCTCCAAGCAAGAACACTGGAGTGGGTTGCCATTTCCTTCTTCAATGCATATACCTGTGGCGGATTCATTTTGATATTTGGCAAAACTAATACAATTATGTAAAGTTTAAAAATAAAAAAAAATTTAAAAAATTAAAAAAAAAAAGAAAGTGAAGTTACTCAGTCGCGTCTGACTCTTAGCGACCCCATGGATGGCAGCCCTCCATGCTCCTCTGTCCATGGGATTTTCCAGGCAAGAGTACTGGAGTGGGATGCCATTGCCTTGTATTCTAATGGTGAGCAAATAGAAATGACTTTTTAAAGTATAATTTGCAAGACTTATTCATGCATGCATGTATGTGTGTGTGTTAGTCTCTCGGTCGTGTCCAACTCTTTGGGACCCCATGGGCTGTAGCCCACCAGGCTCCTCTGTCCATGGAATTCTCCAATCAAGAATACTGAAATGGGTTACCATTTCCTTTTCCAGGGGATCTTCCCGACCCAGGGTTATCGAACGCAGGTCTCCTGCAAGCATAAGGATTATCAATAAACTGGTGGTAGCTAAGCTGTAATCCCTGAATACTGTAATTACAACAAAGGCAAGCCATTTCTAGTTTTCATGGTCAGCAGGCCATATTTTTCACAATGATAACCTATTTCTGACATTCTACACTCTAACAAGAAAGTGAAAGTGTTAATCACTCAGTCATGCCTGATTCTTTGGGACCCCATGGACTGTAGTCCTCCAGGCTCCTCTGTCCATGGAATTCTCCAGGCAAGACTGCTGGAATGGCTGACCATTCCCTTCTCCAGGGAGTCTTCCCAATCTAAGGATGAACCCAGTTGTCCTGCATTGAAGGTGGATTCTTTACCATTTGAGCCACCAGAGAAGCCCACACTCTTATCAGGAAGAGGTTAATTTCTATTCAACACATGAATACTAGAAATATTTGTCACAGCCATCTAGGAAGTATGAACTTTTCAATTAAAACTCTAGGGGACTGCCTTTGGATCTGTACATTCTTGGGGAGATGTAGGTTTAGATATATACATAGTATTACAGCCAAAGTATTTTAAAATTAATCACAGTAATTTCAGTAGTTAATATGAGGATTACTTAAAGTTTCTTATAGCTAATAACAATTTTATTAAATGTGAGTTGAGAAAAGTCATCCATTCAGAATGGAATGAGTTTTGTATTTAACCAAATTATTTTTCTAGAACTGTAAATTGCAAGAACGATATTTCTTCCCTTTTGCTTTAATATGTTGATTTGTGGTTATTAATTCATGACTGTTAAACCACTTTTCAGTTTCTGGAATAAAACCCAGTGTGTTAATATTCTGTCTTGAATATTCATTATCTAACCTCATGAGAAAGATTGATCTATAAATTTATTTCTTATAATAGCTTTGTTTGAATTGATTGTTAAAAACTCAGTGAATACAATGCATTATTAAGTATCCTCTCAATCTATTCTCTAGAAAGATTTGTGCATGATTGACAATATTTCTTAAATGTTTCAAGAAATTCACCAACATAATAAACAGGGTATAGGATTTATTTGTTAGGAAGTTTTTGAAAACAAATTCCATTACTTTGGGCTTCCCCAGTGACTCAGTGGTAAAGAGTCCACCTGCAATACAGAATACACAGGAGATGGGGGTTCGATCCTGGGTCAGGGATATTTCTTGGAGAAGGGCATGGCCACCCATTCCAGCATTATTGCCAGGAAAATCCCATGGACAGAGAAGCCTGGCAGGCTAAAGTCCATGGGGTCACAAAGAGTCACATGACCAAGCACACACAGACATTCATTACTTTAATAGATAAGACTTTACCTAGATTTTCTATTTTTATTGTATAAGATTGAATGCTATGTTTTTTTCAAGGAAGGTGTTTATTTCACTAAGATTTGTAATTTCTTAATAATGATTCTTCCCAATATATTCTTATCTGCCATGCCTGTAGAATTTTACCTATGCCCATTTCCCCCCCTAATCAGTAAAGAAAGAGATAAAGTTTGGATTATTTTTAACTCAGTATCAGATCAGATCAGATCAGATCAGTTGCTCAGTCACGTCCGACTCTTTGTGATCCCATGAATCGCAGCATGCCAGGCCTCCCTGTCCAACACCAACTCCTGGAGTTCACTCAGACTCACGTCCATCGAGTCAGTGATGCCATCCAGCCATCTCATCCTTTGTCGTCCCCTTCTCCTCCTGCCCGCAATCCCTCCCAGCATCAGAGTCTTTTCCAATGAGTCAACTCTTCGCATCAGGTGGCCAAAGTACTGGAGTTTCAGCTTTAGCATCATTCCTTCCAAAGAAATCCCAGGGCTGATCGCCTTCAGAATGGACTGGTTGGATCTCCTTGCAGTCCAAGGGACTCTCAAGAGTCTTCACCAACACCACAGTTCAAAAGCATCAATTCTTCGGCACTCAGCCTTCTTCACAGTCCAACTTTCACATCCATACATGACCACTGGAAAAACCATAGCCTTGACTAGACGGACCTTTGTTGGCAAAGTAATGTCTCTGCTTTTCAATATGCTATCTAGGTTGGTCATAACTTTCCTTCCAAGGAGTAAGCGTCTTTTAATTTCATGGCTGCAGTCACCATCTGCAGTGATTTTGGAGCCCAGAAAAATAAAGTCTGACACTGTTTCCACTGTTTCCCCCATCTATTTCCCATGAAGTGATGGGACCGGATGCCATGATCTTCGTTTTCTGAATGTTGAGCTTTAAGCCAACTTTTTCACTCTCCACTTTCACTTTCATCAAGAGGCTTTTGAGTTCCTCTTCACTTTCTGCCATAAGGGTGGTGTCATCTGCATATCTGAGGTTATTGATATTTCTCCTGGCAATCTTGATTCCAGCTTGTGTTTCTTCCAGCCCAGTGTTTCTCATGATGTACTCTGCATATAAGCTAAATAAGCAGGGTGACAATATACAGCCTTGATGTACTCCTTTTCCTATTTGGAACCAGTCCATTGTTCCATGTCCAGTTCTAACTGTTGTTTCCTGACCTGTATACAAATTTCTCAAGAGGCAGGTCAGGTGGTCTGGTATTCCCATCTCTTTCAGATGTCAAACTCAAAATATAACATGCCTTTGTTATCTCTCTTTTCCCTCAGAAACTGAATCAATCATAGTAATGATAATGAGAAATAAATCAAATGGCAAAGTCACATCAATAAAAACAATGGTGGGATTTCCCTGGTGGTCCAGGGGTTAAGATTCTTTGCTTCCACTGCAGGGAGCACAGGCTTTATCCCTGGTTGGGAAGCTAAGATCTCGCATGCTGTGCAGCACAGCCAAAAATAAAAATAAAAGTCAATAAATTAAAACAGTGGCAAAATAAAAACCAGCTAATATGATCTTATCGTTATGAAGGAGTATAGATGAATGAAGCAGAGAGGGCATGGCTACAGTCAAACATGCTTGAACACACAGAGCTAAAGAACAGGTGACGTTAAGTTTTACAGCCCCTAAGGGTCTCAGGGTTTAGAAGAATGAACAAAATAAATACTGAAGTCTGTATGAAAATGAAACAGTCAACGATAAACAGGATCCACTTACAGGGAAGAAAAGATGTCAGAAGTTGCTCTAATGGATAGTGAGATTTACTTCAAAGTTATCATAAAGAATATGTGGTAATGGCAGGTACTTCAAAGGAATATAAGAAAGACTTATTAATCCAAATGAGGTAGATTCATGATTAGGTCCAGTTATTCAAAAACATCTCTGTTAATCTATTATAATGTTTTTCATACTTCATTATTGATAAAGAGCATTTCTTCTTCTTTGTATTATGAGTGCAAACCTGAGACATGAATGAGTATGTAACTTGGGCTTTATCACTGAGTAATCATTATATCCCATTAGAAATACATTTAACTTTTTCTCAGTATTCAGTATCATCTTAAACACCTTTTATTGAACTGTATTATACTTGCATTCAAAAAGTTAGTGATGCATACAGAGACTAGCTATTATTTTCAGGATCTTCTTGCTTAAAATCAGGTAATATTTTTATAATGCAAACTCAAAAGTCCTCATTTTACCTGGAGTAAAATAAAGTTCTGAGACAAGCTAAAAGTTGCATTTTATAGAATTGAATCAAAAGAGTTAGTTATGAGAACCTGAGTGCAAATTTAACCCTAACCCTAACCTTAACCCTGACACTAAACAGAGTTATCATCTGTGTTTGCAGCAGTGTTACAAATCACAACATAAACTGTAGCATGAGGAGTGAGTCTCTAACAATATATATCTTTTCATCACTGTGACTTCCATAATGTATTATTTCTATATTAACACAGAAATAATTGTAGCTCATCCTGATCATCAAAAAAAAAAAAAAAGTAAAGTGCAATATACAATTTATTTGAAACATAATCATATATTTACTTAAAGGTTAACTAGCATCAGAAATATATAAGAAAATTATTAGGCATAATATGAACATAAACATATTTATATGAGTTATACACAGCTTGACTTTAATTCAAGTGGTTTTTCAGTCCTACTGGACTTCTGAATTATATTGAGGGAGAAAGCAGTTTCATAGTTATCAAACTCCTGACTGTCTCTTTCACATCTTTATTCCTAAGGCTGTAGATAAGAGGGTTCAGCATAGGAATCATGACAGTAAAAAGCACAGTGGCTACTTTGACGAGGAGCTATGAGCTTTTGGAGTTGGGTACACAATAAAGGAACAGAACAGTCCCATGGAGAATGGTGACGGTGCTCAAGTGGGAGGCACAGGTGGAGAAGGCTTTTTGGAGTCCAGCAGCTGAAGGCATCTTGATGATTGTGACAACTATGAAAACAGGAAGTGAGGATAACCAGGAGGCTACACAAATCTCATTGAGTGTAGAAATGATGAAATGCATCAGTTGACTGAAATGGGTGTCAGAATAGGAAGCAGAGATGATGGCAGAATACTCACAGCCAACGTGATATATGACATTAGAACTGCAGAAGGACAGCTCCAAAAGAGAACATGTGATTGTCAAGGAACACATTCCACCCCACATGTAAGTCCCAGAGACCAGAAGGCTGCAGAGCTTAGGAGATATAGCAACTGTGTAGAGCAGGGGGTTACAAACAGCCGCAAACCGGTCATAGGCCATTGCTGCTAGCACAGACATCTCCGTAATCACAAATGCACAGCCAAAGAAAAACTGTGCCATGCATCCTTTGAAAGAGATAACTCTGTCTTCCACTACCAAGATACCTAGGAGTTTGGGTGTAAATACACTGGAAGAACAAATATCCAAAAAGGATAGATGGCTAAGAAAAAAGTACATGGGTGTGTGGAGTTTAAGACTTGTCCTTATGATCACTATTATGCCAAGATTCCCCACCAGAGTGACTGTGTAAATGGTCAAGAACATCAGGAAAAGGGGTTCCAAGAGGTGTGGGTATTCTGAGAAACCCAAGAGGATGAACATGGTCACAGAGCTCTGATTTCCTTCACTCAGAACCATGGATTTTGATTTAAAAGATAGAAATAAAGAAGAATTAAAATTGAGCAACAAAACATGAGAAGGTGGAGTGAAAGAAGCTCAAGATTGCTCAACCTAAGCTAGTGAAGCAGTGTGATCAGTGTATACCCAGGAATGTTCTGAAGTGTCGGGTTGAAGTCTTTGCTTAACAACTTGAGTAAATTTGATTATGGGAAATTAGCTTTATCCTTTAGAACCTTCGTTTCTTTATCTGGAAAATAAGAAAGAATAGTATTTATCAATAGTAGTATTATATATAAATGATTCCTGAATGAGTATAATGCTTAGAGTACTAAGTATCCCCAAGATAGAATATAATTATATGAGAACACAGGCTACATAGAAGGAAATAAAAAAGAAAAAAACTAGACAAATCATTGATTGGGTTATGGCAGTCATATGATAACAGCAGAATTGGCTTGGGAAAGATTAAACATTTTTAACACATAAAGAAAAATAGAATAGTAAATTTCTCTGGGGTTAAACGTATAACTGCACATGCACGACGATCCTGGGACTAATAAAAGTAGAAATAGAATTTAACCTGTATATTGCTGTTTTCAGTTCATATAGGTTTCCTCTGCCAAAAATCTTCTGGATTCCATATCCCTCAGATCAGAATGAAAGGATGATCCTAGGTTAAATCAACTCACCAAATGCCAGATATCCTTGGTGTATTCTATGATGGATTCCTTGCTAACACTAATATGCTGCATACACATTTTGTATCAAAATTGAAATTTTGTTTAAATGTTTCCAGTCCTTTAATCAAAAGTTGATGATTCTTGGAAAATATAGTTAATAATAATAGCAAAAAATATAATCTGTTATTTTTGCAACAGCCAAGAAATTGCAATGGTGAATGGAATTGTTTCCTTAATTTCTCTTTCTATTTTCTCATTATTAGTGTATAGGAATGCAAGGGATTTCTGTGTGTTGATTTTATATCCTGCAACTTGCAGCAGTGTAATTTACAGTATGATTTCTTTTGTCATGAACCTACTGCTGATGTTTTTAAAAATAATTCACCTACATACAGAGGTGTTTGTGCATGCTAAGTAGTTTCAGTCATGTTGGACTCTTTGTGACCCCATGGACTGTAGCCCACCAAGTTCCTCTGTCCATGGGATTCTCCAGGCAAGAATACTGGAGCAGGTTTCCATGCTCTCCTCCAGGGGATCTTCCTGACTCAGGAATTGAACCCCTGTCTCTGTATGTCTCCTGCATTGGCAGGAGGGTTCTTTCCCACTAGTGCCACCTGGGAAGATCAATATAGAGGCTATACTTCTTAGAGGCTATACTTCTTAAAATCATGAAAAATTACATTAGTATATTTTCCAATGAACCTAACCCAAATTATGGCTGATACAATGTGCTTTTTAGTCTTATATATCTCTACACATATTGATATGGAAACACACTTAACATTACACTGTACAAAACACACATTATACTATACATATTTTTGCATTTAGCCAGTTAAGCTTATTATTCATGCCCTGAGTATGAGTACCATCAGCTATGGGTTGGTAGAGTAGATATTGATTCGGTGTCATGATCCTTGCTTGGACAACAAGGAGACCCAACCAGTCCATCCTAAAGGAAATTAGTCTTGAATATTCATTGGAAGGACTGATGCTGAAGCTGAAGCTCCAATATTTTGGCCCACTGATGCAAAGAACTGACTCATTGGAAAAGACCTTGATGCTGGGAAAGATTGAAGGCGGGAGGAGAAGGGGCTGACAGAGGATGAGATGGTTGAATGGCATCACTGACTCAATGGACATGAGTTTGAGTAAGCTCCGGAAGTTGGTGATGGACAGAGAAGTCTGGCATTCTGCAGCCCATGGGGTCACAAAGAGGCAAACATGACTGAGCGACTGAACTGACTGATTGATGATTCTACTGATTAGTTTAGTTCAGTTCAGTTGCTCAATCGTGTCCGACTCTTTGCAACTCCATGAATCGCAGCACGCCAGGCCTCCCTGTCCATCACCAACTCCCGGAGTTCACTCAAACTCATGTCCATCGAGTCGGTGATACCATCCAGCCATCTCATCCTCGGTCGTCCCCTTCTCCTCCTGCCCCCAATCCCTCCCAGCATCAGAGTCTTTTCAAATGAGTCAACTCTTCACACGAGGTGGCCAAAGTATTGGAGTTTCAGCCTCAGCATCAGTCCTTCCAATGAACACCCAGGGCTGATCTCCTTCAGAATGGACTGGTTGGATCTCCTTGCAGTCCAAGGGACTCTCAAGAGTCTTCTCCAACACCACAGTTCAAAAGCATCAATTCTTCGGCGCTCAGCTTTCTTCACAGTCCAACTCTCACATCCATACATGACCACTGGAAAAACTATAGCCTTGACTAGATGGACCTTTGTTGGCAAAGTAATGTCTCTGCTTTTCAATATGCTATCTAGGTTGGTCATAACTTTCCTTCCAGGGAGTAAGCGTCTTTTAATTTCATGGCTGCAATCACCATCTGCAGTGATTTTGGAGCCCCCCAAAATAAAGTCTGACACTGTTTCCACTGTTTCCCATAGATCCAGCTATATTTCTGTACTACAGTCACAGGGGTCATAGCACTGATATTTTTAATTCATCCATGTGATCCCTGCACCTACTCCTTTTCTTTTTTAAATTTTATTTTTTAACTTTACAATACTGTTTTGGTTTTGCCATATATCAAAATGAATCCACCACAGGTATACATGTGTTCCCCATCCTGAACCCTCCTCCCTCCTCCCTCCCCATACCATCCCTCTGGGTCGTCCCAGTGCACCAGCCCCAAGCATCCAGTATCGTGTATGAAACCTGGACTGGTGACTCGTTTCATATATGATATTATACATATTTCAATGCCATTCTCCCAAATCATCCCACCCTCTGCCTCTCCCACAGAGTCCATAAGACTGTTCTATACATCAGTGTCTCTTTTGCTGTCTCGTATACAGGGTTATTGTTACCATCTTTCTAAATTCCATATATATGTGTGAGTATACTGTATTGGTGTTTTTCTTTCTGGCTTACTTCACTCTGTATAATAGGCTCCAGTTTCATACACCTCATTAGAACTGATTCAAATGTATTCTTTTTAATGGCTGAGTAATACTCCATTGTGTATATGTACCACAGCTTTCTTATCCATTCATCTGCTGATGGACATCTAGGTTGCTTCCATGTCCTGGCTATTATAAACAGTGCTGCGATGAACACTGGGGTAGACGTGTCTCTTTCCCTTCTGGTTTCCTCAGTGTGTATGCCCAGCAGTGGGATTGCTGGGTCATAAGGCAGTTCTATTTCCAGTTTTTTAAGGAATCTCCACACTGTTCTCCATAGTGGCTGTACTAGTTTGCATTCCCACCAACAGTGTAAGAGGTTTCCCTTTTCTCCACACCCTCTCCAGCATTTATTGCTTGTAGACTTTTGGATTGCAGCCATTCTGACTGGCATGAAATGGTACCTCATAGTGGTTTTGATTGCATTTCTCTGATAATGAGTGATGTTGAGCATCTTTTCATGTGTTTGTTAGCCATCTGTATTTCTTCTTTGGAGAAATGTCTATTTAGTTCTTTGGCCCATTTTTTGATTGGGTCATTTATTTTTCTGGAATTGAACTGTAGGAGTTGCTTGTATATTTTTGAGATTAGTTGTCTGTCAGTTGCTTCATTTGCTATTATTTTCTCCCATTCTGAAGGCTGTCTTTTCACCTTGCTTAGAGTTTCCTTTGTTGTGCAGAAGCTTTTAAGTGTAATTAGGTCCCATTTGTTTATTTTTACTTTTATTTCCAATATTCTGGGAGGTGGGTCATAGAGGATCCTGCTGTGATGTATGTTGGAGAGTGTTTTGCCTATGTTCTCCTCTAGGAGTTTTATAGTTTCTGGTCTTATGTTTAGATCTTTAATCCATTTTGAGTTTATTTTTGTGTATGGTGTTAGAAAGTGCTCTAGTTTCATTCTTTTACAGGTGGTTGACCAGTTTTCCCAGCACCACTTGTTAAAGAGATTGTCTTCAATCCGTTGTATATTCTTGCCTCCTTTGTCAAAGATAAGGTGTCCATATGTGCATGGACTTATCTCTGGGCTTTCTATTTTGTTCCATTGATCTATATTTCTTCTTTGTGCCAGTACCATACTGTCTTGAACTGTGGCTTTGTAGTAGAGCCTGAAGTCAGGTAGGTTGATTCCTCCAGTTCCATTCTTCTTTCTCAAGATAGCTTTGGCTATTCGAGGTTTTTTGTATTTCCATACAAATTGTAAAATTATTTGTTCTAGCTCTGTGAAGAATACTGTTGGTAGCTTGATGGGGATTGCATTGAATCTATAAATTGCTTTGGGTAGTATACTCATTTTCACTATATTGATTCTTCCAATGCATGAACATGGTATATTTCTCCATCTATTAGTGTCCTCTTTGATTTCTTTCACCAGTGTTTTATAGTTTTCTATATATAGGTCTTTAGTTCAAAAGTTTTAAAGATAAGTAGCATATAAATCCATCTATAGAAACAGTAGTTCATAAATGTTACTTAATATAACCATTAGTGAACTAACCTATGTTCTCTAACATATCAATGCATTGAGCTTAGTAGTTAAAATGTTTACTTTTAGATTGAAAGTGCAACCTAAGAATTTTTGGAAGTTTGCACTGCATTTATATAAATAAACTGCCTATTCAAGAGCATTTACCAAGCAAAAATAATCTATACTAAAAGGATTTTGCAACTATTCGATCCTTTTCTCTTTCGTTTTCTTTTCTACTTAATATAAAAATCTAATGAGAACCAAATTATAAGTTATATAACTTCAAATTTGATATTTAAAACAGTATATTTTAATTATCTTAAAACATTACTGAATATGTCAGACATTACATGATGCATTCTCAAATTTTCTAAATCATTTTTGTGTTAGTAACAGATCTTTATTAAACTACACACAGACACACAGCATACTATTTTTGTTTCTGATTTTTTTTTTTTTAATTTTTGCAATGCTGTGTTGGTTTCTGCCATACAACAATGCTAATCAGCCATGATTATACATGCATCCCCTCCCTTCTTAGGCTCCCTCCCCTCTCCTCATTCCATTCCTCCCGGTCATCACAGACCACCAGACTGGGCTCCCTGTACTGGTTAGGAACATTTAGTTATGACCCTTGAATGACAAACAAAAGTTAAATTCCTATCTCTATTACCATGCATAAGAGGGTCGGGAATTTTGCTGTATATTCCTAAACAATAAAAGACACATGATTTAGTGTAAAGCATTATGGTAAATGTTTAATTTTATGGAAAGCTCTAAATAATGAAACAGATCAGATCAGATCAGATCAGTCGCTCAGTCGTGTCTGACTCTTTGCGACCCCATGAATCGCAGCACACCAGGCCTCCCTGTCTATCACCAACTCCCAGAGTTCACTCAGACTCACGTCCATTGAGTCAGTGATGCCATGCAGGCATCTCATCCTCTGTCGTCCCCTTCTCCTCCTACCGCCAATCCCTCCCAGCATCAGAGTCTTTTCCAATGAGTCAACTCTTCGCATCAGGTGGCCAAAGTACTGGAGTTTCAGCTTTAGCATCATTCCTTCCAAAGAAATCCCAGGGCTGATCTCCTTTAGAATGGACAGGTTGGATCTCCTTGCAGTCCACGGGACTCTCAAGAGTATTCTCCAGCACCACAGTTCAAAAGCATCAATTCTTTGGCACTCAGCCTTCTTCACAGTCCAACTCTCACATCCATACATGACCACAGGAAAAACCGTAGCCTTGACTAGATGAACCTTTGTTGGCAAAGTAATGTCTCTGCTTTTGAATATGCTACCCAGGTTGGTCACAACTTTCCTTCCAAGGAGTAAGTGTCTTTTAATTTCATGGCTGCAATCACTATCTGGACTGATTTTGGAGCCCAGAAAAATAAAGTCTGACACTGTTTCCACTGTTTCCCCATCTATTTCCCATGAAGTGATGGGACCGGATGCCATGATCTTCGTTTTCTGAATGTTGAGCTTTAAGCCAGCTTTTTCACTCTCCACTTTCACCTTCATCAAGAGGCTTTTTAGTTCCTCTTCACTTTCTGCCATAAGGGTGATGTCAACTGCATATCTGAGCTTATTGATATTTCTCCCAGCAATCTTGATTCCAGCCTGTGTTTCTTCCAGCCCAGTGTTTCTCATGATGTACTCTGCATATAAGCTAAATAAACAGGGTGACAATATACAGCCTTGACGTACTCCTTTTCCTATTTGGAACCAGTCTGTTGTTCCATGTCCAGTTCTAACTGTTGCTTCCTGACCTGCATACAGATTTCTCAAGAGGCAGGTCAGGTGGTCTGGTATTCCCATCTCTTTCAGAATTTTCCACAGTTTATTGTGATGCACACAGTCAAAGGCTTTGGCATAGTCAATAAATCAGAAATAGATGTTTTCCTGGAACTCTCTTGCTTTTTCCATGATCCAGCAGATGTTGGCAATTTTATCTCTGGTTCCTCTGCCTTTTCTGAAACCAGCTTGAACATCAGGAAGTTCACGGTTCACATATTGCTGAAGCCTGGCTTGGAGAATTTTGAGCATTACTTTACTAGTGTGTGAGATGTGTATAATTGTGCTGTAGTTTGAGCATTCTTTGGCATTGCCTTTCTTTGGGATTGGAATGAAAACTGACCTTTTCCAGTCCTGTGTCCACTGCTGAGTTTTCCAAATTTGCTGGCATATTGAGTGCAGCACTTTCACAGCATCATCTTTCAGGATTTGGAATAGCTCAACTGGAATTCCATCACCTCCACTAGCTTTGTTCATAGTGATGCTTTCTAAGGCCCACTTGACTTCACATTCCAGGATTTCTGGCTCTAGGTAAGTGATCACACCATCGTGATTATCTGGGTCGTGAAGATCTTTTTTGTACAGTTCTTCTGTGTATTCTTGCCATCTCTTCTTAGTATATTCTGCTTCTGTTAGGTCCATACCATTTCTGTCCTTTATCAAGCCCATCTTTGCATGAAATGTTCCTTTGGTATCTCTGATTTTCTTGAAGAGATGTCTAGTCTTTCCCATTCTGGTGTTTTCCTCTCTTTGCATTGATCACTGAAGAAGGCTTTCTTATCTCTTCTTGCTATTCTTTGGAACTCTGCATTCAGATGTTTATATCTTTCCTTTTCTCCTTTGCTTTTCACTTCTCTTCTTTTCACAGCTATTTGTAAGGCCTCCCCAGACAGCCATTTTGTTTTTTTTGCATTTCTTTTCCATGGGGATGGTCTTGATCCCTGTCTCCTGTCCAATGTTACGAACCTCATTCCATAGTTCATCACGCACTCTATCTATCAGATCTAGGCCCTTAAATCTATTTCTCACTTCCACTGTATAATCATAAGGGATTTGATTTAGGTCATACTTGAATGGTCTAGTGGTTTTCCCTACTTTCTTCAATTTAAGTCTGATTTTGGCAATAAGGAGTTCATGGTCTGAGCCACAGTCAGCTCCTGGTCTTGTTTTTGCTGACTGTATAGAGCTTCTCCTTCTTTGGCTGCAAAGAATATAATCAATCTGATTTTGGTGTTGACCATCTGGTGATGTCCATGTATAGAGTCTTCTCTTGTGTTGTTGAAAGAGGGTGTTTGCTATGACCAGTGCATTTTCTTGGCAAAACTCTATTAGTCTTTGCCTTGCTTCATTCTGTATTCTAAGGCCAAATTTGCCTGTTACTCCAGGTATTTCTTGACTTCCTACTTTTGCATTCCAGTCCCCTATAATGAAAAGGACATCTTTTTTGGGTGTTAGTTCTAAAGGGTCTTGTAGGTCTTCATAGAACCGTTCAATTTCAGCTTCTTCAGTGTTACTGGTTGGGGCATAGACTTGGATTACTGTGATATTGAATGGTTTGCCTTGGAAACGAACAGAGATCATTCTGTCGTTTATGAGATTGCATCCAAGTATTGCATTTCGGACTCTTTTGTTGACCATGATGGCTACTCCATTTCTTCTGACGGATTCCTGCCCACAGTAGTAGATATAATGGTCATCTGAGTTAAATTCACCCATTCCAGTCCATTTCAGTTCGCTGATTCCTAGAATGTCGACATTCACTCTTGCCATCTCTTGTTTGACCACTTTCAATTTGCCTTGATTCATGGACCTGACATTCCAGGTTCCTATGCAATATTGCTCTTTACAGCATCAGACCTTGCTTCTATCACCAGTCACATCCACAGCTGGGTATTATTTTTGCTTTGGCTCCATCCCTTCATTCTTTCTGGAGTTATTTCTCCACTGATCTCCAGTAACATACTGAGCATCTACTGACCTGGGGAGTTTCTCTTTCAGTATCCTATCATTTTGCCTTTTCATACTGTTCATGGGGTTCTCAAGGCAAGAATACTCAAGTGGTTTTCCATTCCCTTCTTCAGTGGACCACATTCTGTCAGATCTCTCCACCATGACCCGCCCATCTTGGTTTACCCCACAGGCATGGCTTAGGTTCATTGAGTTAGACAAGGCTGTGGTACTAGTGTGATTAGATTGACTAGTTTTCTGTGAGTATGGTTTCAGTGTGTCTGTCCTCTGATGCCCTCTTGCAACACCTACCATCTTACTTGGGTTTCTCTTACCTTGGGCATGGGGTATCTCTTTATGGCTGCTCCAGCAAAGCGCAGCCAATGCTCCTTACCTTGGACGAGGGGTATCTCCTCACCACCGCTCTTCCTGACCTTCAACATGGGATAGCTCCTCTAGGCCCTCCTGCGCCCGCGCAGCCACAGCTCCTTGGACGTGGGGTTGGTCCTCCCGGCCACTGCCCCTGGCCTTGGGCGTGGGATAGCTCCTCCCACCCGCTGCCCCTGGCCTCGGGCTTAAGGGCTTTGGGTATCTCCTCCCAGCTGCCGCCCCTGACCTCGGACGTGGGGTAACTCCTCTCATCGCCGCCCCTGACCTCGGACGTGGGGTAGCTCCTCTTCGCCACCACCCTTCGGGCATGGGGTCCTCCCAGCTTCTACCCCTGACCTCGGACGTGGGGTAGCTCCTCTAGGCCGTGCTTAGTGCACCCGTCGCAGCCACCTGTGCTTTTAAATCATGGAAGGAAATGTTAATATTTAATATGTTGAATTATAACTACAACACATGGCCTCTCCCTACTTTCTGCTTATAAACCTTAATCATGATTGAAGTGAAGTCACTCAGTCGTGTCCAACTCTTTGCGACCCCATGGACTGCAGCCCACCAGGCTCGTCTATCCATAGAATTCTCCAGGCAAGAGTACTGGAGTGGGTTGCCATTTCTTCCTCCAGGGGATATTCCTGACCCAGGGATTGAACCCAGGGCTCTCGCATTGGAGTCAGACACTTTACCGTCTGAGCCACCAGGGAAGCCCATTGAGTGAAGTGAGTGAAGTTGCTCAGTCGTGTCCAACTCTTAGCCACCCGGTGGACTGTAGCCCACCAGACTCCTCCGTCCATGGGATTCTCCAGGCAAGAATACTGGAGTGGGTTGCTATTTCCTTCTCCAGAGGATCTTCCTGACCCAGAGATCGAACCCAGGTCTCCCACATTGCAGTCAGACACTTAACCATCTGAGCCACCAGGGAAGCCAGGGAAACCCGTTCAGGTCAGTTCAGTTCAGTCGCTCAGTTAGTAAGACACAAATAGGAAAGGGAAGTTCTTATATTTAATCGCAATCAGTCATTTCCTTAAAGCAATCCAATGACCCATCAGTTATTAAAACCTTTGGTAAAACCAGTCATAGTCATGGATTCTCTGCTATTTGCTATAGAATTACCTGGAATTATCAAGAAAGAATATCTTTGATGAGGTAAATGTTGTAATTAATCTTTGGTGAATATTGAGCCAAGGCTTTCCAGGTGGTGCTAGTGGTAAAGAATCTGCCTGCCAATGAAGGAGACGCAAGAGACTCTGTTCAATCCTGATAGGCCTGGATTAGATTCCTGTATTGGGAAGTTCCCCTAGAGGAGGAAATGGTGACCCACTCCAGTATTCTTGCCTGGAAAATTCCATGAACAAAGGAGCGTGAGGGGTTATAGTCTATGGCATCACAATGTCAGACCTGACTGAGAAGGCACGCATCACACATGCGCAAATACTGAGCCAACTTCTTCATGTCACCCTATACCCCTGACCTAAAACATAACAGCTCTACAAGAAGCAAAAATTTTCAAACCTTGCCTCTGGGTTTAGCCTTTTTTTTTTTACTTTGACCCAAACATAGATGAGACCCAAACAGGGACTTGATTGCTTCCAACATAAGAATGGTCCAAGGAGGACGATTTACATACAGGTCTGTAGACTGAAGATAAGTTGGTCCATTAGCTCAGTCTTGAAGCTCAAGTGACCTGCCTCATATCAGCAGAGCTGCCTCAATAAAGTCACTATTTCAAAAATAGCTGTTGTTGCAACCTCCTGGAGTTCATAAATGTTTCTTTTTCATCAATAAATAGCTAATGCTTTACTGAAATCTGTACACTAAATCATAATCAATTTGTTGGTTATATTATACTACCATGGGAGAACTGGTTTAAAGATATTGTAACTTAAAATGAATCGAAAACTACCTAAGTAAAATTTCTAGTAAAAGAGATAGATAAATACATTTTAAAATGTACAACCACAATAATGTACGTGGAAAAACCTTAAGTGATAGGTATACACTGCATCTCCAACATTTGTATTATTTTCTTGCACTAGCACATAGAAAATAATTTATATCTGGTTATATTATCAATTATATTTAAACTATACCATATTATGAACTATTTAAGTTAGATATATTTCAAATTTGTTTGCCTGGGAATCTTCCAAAGCCAAAGTGTTTCTTATGGAATTAATAAAGTCTTAAGATACTTGGAGTTTTACGCTGAGCAGCTTTTAATGTACTACTTTTACATTAGGATGTAAACTTCTTTACTGTAGGCTATAACTCTTCAGATCCTTTTAAAAGTCCTGCAGTTCACATGACTTGAATTAAACTGAAATTTAACCAGGACAAATAAAATACAAGGTCAGATATTACACACACAAAAAATTACAATTCAATGTTTGTATCAAACTTTTAGTTGAAGTAGTCTTTTATTTCTATTTTTAATTTTAAAGTTACTTTAATAAAAGAGTGAACAGAAATTGGCCTGTCAATTGCACAGTTAAAATAGGTTTATGATTCGATTTGCTATTGAGAAACTCTTATTCTCAAAAAATCTTTCTAGCTTTACATTTTATCACAGAACAATTTAATATTGATTAATTTCTTCACTGACTTTTTCACATCTTTGTTCCTGAGGCTGTCGATCACTGGGTTCAGCATGGGGATGACCACTGTGTAAAAGACAGAGGCCACCTTGACCATGAGCCATGAACTTCTGGAGTTAGGAACACAATAGAGGAAAAGGGTGGAGAAGGCAATGGCACCCACTCCAGTACTCTTGCCTGGAAAATCTCATGGATGGAGGAGCCTGGTGTGCTGTAGTCCATGGGGTCACTAAGAGTTGGACACGACTGAGCGACTTCACTTTCACTTTTCACTTTCATGCATCGGAGAAGGAAATGGCAACCCACTCCAGTGTTCTTGCCTGGAGAATCCCAGGGACGGGGGAGCCTGGTGGGCTGCATAGTCCAGTCTATGGTGTCGCATAGAGTCGGACACGACTGAAGCGACTTAGCAGCAGCAGCAACAGAGGAAAAGGATGGTCCCATGGAAGATGGTAATGGTGGTCAGGTGGGAGGCACAGGTGGAGAAGACTGTGGTGCCCCCCAGTCGAAAGCATCCTTAAGACAGTGATAAAAATGAAGGAGGTGTGAATAATCATCAGGCTGCTTACTTCATTGAATGTGGCAGAGACTAAAATGGTCTCCTGGTTAATGTAGGGGTCAGAGCAGGAAACAGCAACAATGGCTGTGTGCTCACAGACAAAGTTATTTATGAACTTAGTCCCACAAAAGGATAACATTGATAAAAAGTATGTGTATATTAAGGAACAGGCTATACTCCAAGAGTATAATGCAGACAACCGCAAGGAACAATGCTTCTGGGACATCACAACAGCATAGAGAAGAGGGTTACAAACGGCCACGAATCGGTCATATGTCATCACTGCCAACAGGAATGTCTCTGTCACCACAAATATGCAGACAAAGAAGAATTGTATTAGGCATCCTGTGAAGGAGATGGTTCTGTCTTCCACAACCAAGTTTTCTAGTAGCTTGGGTGTAACTAATGTTGAGTAACAGAAATCAACGAAGGAAAAGTGGCTGAGAAAGAAGTACCTGGGCATGTGGAGCCTGGAACTGGACTTCATGATCAGGATCATGCCCAGGTTCCCTAGCACAGTGACCGTGTAGATGGTCAGGAAGACCAGAAACAGAGGCAGCTGGAGCTGAGGATATTCTGAGAAGCCCAAGACAATGAAAGTGACCTCAGCACTCTGGTTTGCTTGGTTCCTGTGGACAAAATATCAGTGTTGATCCAGAAGAGTAAAAACTAAACTTTGAAATAGGCAAGAGAATAGAAAAATGTGTTGAGAAGCTCACTGGGTCTCTGTTTACAGTGTTTCTGTAAATGCTATACTTCTGCTTTATTTCAAATGCTAATGTTCACTTGTATGTCAATTATACAGCCAATAATAATTTTCATTGTGTATGATCTTCAGAAACAAAGAACTAAAACAGATTAGTTCCTGGTTTATTTCAAATAATAAAACTCATTATTATCAGCTGCTTTCAGGAGACATTGTCTTTGCGTGTCTCTGAGCTTTGTGAAAACACCTGATATGACAATCTAATTACATGTATTGGAGAAAAACATGTCATTAGGTTCCACAGTTTCTTACCTGCCTCACCTCCTGAGCTATGAGACAATTAACTTATATGCTAATTTGTATAATGGCAACATCTCTGGAAAACAGTTAATATATTTTCCTGGTTGTTGTATCTCCTTTCAATTCCTTTCTTATTCCTAGTTATTCCAAATTCTCAACCCATTCTGGAGCTATGCTATAAGACATACTAAACTTTTTCACTTATGTTGAATTAATTTTGAAAATGTTTAAATGTATTCTTCATAGCCAATTGTATTATTCAGCAGAAGTTTCAAAACAAAATGTGCTATGCTTCCTGTGATAATAGTTGAAACAATATTGAACAGAAAACTCTTTTTTTTTTCCATTGTAGCAGATTTTGGAGTTTGGGTGACAAAAATAACTGTGAAAGTACTGGAGAAAGCATATAGGCTTCAGAATGGATCAAATATATACTCTGCCATTTTGAATTAAGTTTTTAGTTCTTCCAAAGAAAAGTGGCTGGAAAACACCTATTTCAAATGGGACACCAGAATATTTCTTGATTATTACTGATCACAACGCATTTCCTCTATAGTAAGATAAAGAACAGTAATATAAATTTTAAATCACTAGATTGGAACTAGATACTTCAATAATAAATTTAAATGCTGTAAGACATGGTAGAACAGATATTTACCTTTTATATATTAGAATTTCATTAGAACACTTGCTTTAAGACGCATGTTTCCTTATTTTCCTCTAGGTTTTCTCACCACACTATAGCTTTCTCTGATTCCCACGTGATGAACTTGTAAGAAAGATATCTTCCAAAGACCATGTCCACAACAGATCCTCTGTAACAATACTTCGTAAGGTCTCAGCACTGCAAAGATTGATTATGACAATTATTCCAGCCACATTCCTTCAATTTAAAATGCTCTGTGGCGTTTCCTCACTGTGTGTGGGTTTGTACAGGTGGCTTGTCAAGGTTTCCTGGTTAGGGAAGCTTGTGTCGGTGTTCTGGTGGGTGGAGCTGTATTTTTTCTCTCTGGAGTGCAATGAAATGTCCAGTAAGATGCTCAACATCACTCATTATCAGAGAAATGCAAATTAAAACCACTATGAGGTACCATTTCACACCAGTCAGAATGGCTGCAATCCAAAAGTCTACAAATAATAAGTGCTGGAGAGGGTGTGGAGAAAGGGGAACCCTCTTACACTGTTGGTGGGAATGCAAACTACTACAGCCACTATGGAGAACAGTGTGGAGATTCCTTAAAAAACTGGAAATAGAACTGCCTTATGATCCAGCAATCCCACTGCTGGGCATACACACTGAGGAAACCAGAAGGGAAAGAGACACGTGTACCCCAATGTTCATCGCAGCACTGTTTATAATAGCCAGGACATGGAAGCAACCTAGATGTCCATCAGCAGATGAATGGATAAGAAATCAGTGGTACATATACACAATGGAGTATTACTCAGCCATTAAAAAGAATACATTTGAATCAGTTCTAATGAGGTGGATGAAACTGGAGCCTATTATACAGAGTGAAGTAAGCCAGGAGGAAAAACAGAAATACAGTATACTAACGCATATATATGGAATTTAGAAAGATGGTAACAATAACCTGGTATACGAGACAGCAAAAGAGACACTGATGTATAGAATAGTCTTATGGACTCTGTGGGAGAGGGAGAGGGTGGGAAGATTTGGGAGAGTGACATTGAAACATGTAGAATATCATGTAAGAAACGAGTTGCCAGTCCAGGTTTGATGCGCGATACTGGATGCTTGGGGCTGGTGCACTGGGACGACACAGAGGGATGGTGTGGGGAGGGAGAAGGGAGGAGGGTTCAGGATGGGGAACACATGTATGCCTGTGGCGGATTCATTTTGATATTTGGCAAAACTAATACAATTATGTAAAGTTTAAAAATAAAATAAAATTAAAAAAAATGCTCTGTGCAAGATTATGAGAATAATTTTCCATGATTGTTTAATATAACAGTGACTTCAAGATTCCAAATAAATGTTAATAGCAAATGTATAACATTAACATTATTCAGTATGACTTTTCCAAAAACTGCTTGGATCTATAAATTCAACCTCATTATACTTAATACATCCTTCTTAGTGAAGGTGGATTTATCAACCTCTGCTATATAGTACATGCCTATTTCTTTATAATTTAATCCCCATTTTATTCTTTCTTATGATGTTTGCTTTATTTTACCATCTACTTTGTTTCATCCCCTCTGTATACAGACAAACTTGCATATCTATCACTCACAATTACTGTAGGTTATATCCCTATTATTTATAAATATGGTTGTTACTGTCACTTTATTTCTAGAAAATTACAGGAAAATCTTGAAGACAAGGCCCACTCTGTGGGCCTTCTCCTTTTGCCAAAAGAAGAATTCTCCATTTCCGACTTTATGTTTGATACCCAATGAGAAAACTAGGATACAAATTATTTGAAAGAAAGAATTGGAATATAACTCCATAAACCTTCTCAGCCAAAACGTGGTTCTTTGTGCACACCTTGTTCTACACATGTGTCTGTCTCCTACAGAGATTACTGGATCTTTGTATTTTCTTTTTTAAGTAAAACAAAAGAGATATGAGTCAACTCACCTAAATACAGAAGAACTTGAATGAGTCATTTAGTGAAGAATTCTTTGCTAAGATTAATGAACTCCAGCAATGCTGCTGCTTAGGACTTGATAGAAACACACCTGAAAAGGGTAGTAAAAGTGCCCAATATTTTTCATTAATTATTTCATACTTAATGATTTTCCAACCTGTTAAGAAAACTCAGAGATACCAAAGATAAGATCAAGCCTGAAAAGTAAATCCTGGCACCAAACTGTATCACAAATATATACCATCATGACCTTAGGGATGTGAGAACTAGAGAATATAACTGAGGTACTGCCTTGATGACTGCAATTCAACGAATTACATTTTAACTCTGAACTCTGTCCCAGGTGGTATATTGATTGTATATTATTTCCCTAAAGCCTTAGGCCATTTGTATTATCAACTTTACTCATTTAATCTTAAAAAATAAACAACACCATTTTTAAAATTTTTGTGTGGATATAAAATACATAAATCCACAAGGGGAAATTATATGGCAATAGATTTATCTTTTATTAATCCATATTTAATTTTTAAAATTTTCTTATGAAGGTATATATATATTCTTATGTTTCTAAACATATGGCTGCTAAACTATAATTATACTGTTTATTTTGTACTTTACAATATTTGTACTATAAACTTTATTTTATATTTACACTATTGATTCTATTGATAGAAAACAGCTTCCACTGGATTTTCAAATGTAGAATGTTCTCAGATGTTTATATTTATTACTGAATCTAAAATGAAATTTTGGATGATATGTTTTCTAAAAATATCTGTTTATGAAAAGGATTATATTTTCACTAATTTTGGTAACTACCTATCTTGGCTTTAAGGACACAGGTTAATAATAATAATAACTTGATGCAGAAGGAGCTGAAGTGCAAGCAGTGAAAGATTTTACTTTCTTGGGCTCCAAAATCATTGCTTTATGGTGACTGCACCCATGAAATTAAAATGCAGTTGCTCCGTGGGAGGAAAGTTATGACAAAACTAGGCAGCATATTCAAAACCAGAGACATCACTTTGCCAACAGAAGTCCATATAGTCAAAGCCATGGTGTTCCCAGTAGTCAGGGGGGATGTGAGAGCTGGACCATAAAGAAGACAAAGTGCCGAAGAATTGTTCTTTCAAATTGTGGTGCTGGGGAAGACTCCTGAGAGTCCTTCGGACAGCAAAATCCAACCAGTCAATCCTGAAGGAAATCAACCCTGAATATTCATTGGAAGGACTGATGCTGAAGCTGAAGGTCCAGTGCTTTGGCCGCCTGACATGAAGAGCTGACTCACTGGAAAAGACCCTGATGCTGGGAATGACTGAAGGCTAGTGGAGAAGAGGGCAGCAGAGGATGAGATGGTCAGATGGCATCACCGACTCAATGGATATGAGTGTGAGCAAACTCCAGGAGACAGTGAAGGGCAGGGAAGCCTGGCGTGCTGCAGTCCATGGGGTGGCAAAGACTCGGACACGACTTAGTGACTGAACAACAATAACAACAAGCTTATTTCTCACTAGTGGAAGATTCAAAATACATTTTGACTGGGCAGCTGTGCCCTATACGGGCTCTGATTTCTCCCAACTTGTACCTCACCATCATCATGGTGCTTCTGAGGTTATGATTCTCTTAATATTCATTGGAGAAAGAATAGATTCTTCCTCAAATAAATGAGGCCAGGACAATTGGGCATTCACAAGTAAAATTACGGGATTGGACACTTACCTCATATTATATACAACAGTTAACTCAGAAAGTGAACACGGACCTGAATGAAAGAGCATAAATTATAACTCTTACAAGAAAAACACAGGCCTTACATTTCATGCCCTTGAATTTGGCAGTAGATTCTTATATAGGGAAACAAAAACATCAGCAACAAAAATAAATAAATAAATTGCTAAATTGAACTTCCTCAAAATTTAAAATATTTGTATATTAAAAACATTATCAATAAAGTGAAAAGAAAAGGTACAGAAAAGAAACAATAAAGACAAAAAGTCAAAGCAGATACAACACAAAATTTACAAATGTCCAACAAGCATGTGAAAATATTCTCAACATATTTAGTTATTAGGAAAATGCAAATCAATGTCATGATGAGATATCAATTTATATCCACTGGATTTGCTATAATAAAAGTATATAATAGCAATGATTAGCAAGGATATGAAGCAACCAGAAGAGTTATATATTATGCCTGGGAATCTAAAATGCTACAGACACTGTAGAATAAGTTTGGTGGTTCCTCTCACATGGATGAACATAGAATTACTATTAGACAAAATGCTTAGCAGGGAAAAAAAAATAGTCTTTCACAAAGAGGTGTTAGGCTTTTCCCCCAATTTCTGGCAGATAATATATATCTTATGTGATAGTAGAGTCTATTTAGGGAGGAGGGTCTGGGTACACCTGATATCAAGGTGGGTGCATGCTAAGTCGCTTCAGTGGTGTTTGATTCCTTGCCACTCTATGGACTTTAGCCCACCAGGCTTCACTGTCTATGGAATTCTCCAGGCAAGAATACTGGAATGGGTTGCCATGCCCTCCTCCAGAGGATCCTCCCAACCCAGGGACTGAACCCATGTCTCCTACGTCTCCTGCACTGGTAGCAGGTTCTTACCACTAGTGCCACCTGGGAAGCACCACAG
Organism: Bos taurus; assembly: GCF_002263795.3. NCBI lineage: Eukaryota > Metazoa > Chordata > Mammalia > Artiodactyla > Bovidae > Bos > Bos taurus. The sequence goes on along the minus strand of NC_037351.1, from coordinate 34,984 downwards.
CACATAGGATTCACTCCTTAGACTGGATGTGAGTTCACTGTGAAGTGTGTTAGTTGCTCAGTCGTGTCTGAATCTTTGTAACTCCATGGACTGAAGCCCACCAGGCTCCTCTGTCATGGGATTCTCCAGGCAAGGATACTGGAGTGGGTTGCCCTCCCTTTCTCCAGGGGATCTTCCCCACCCAGGGACAGAACCAAGGTCTCCTGCATTGCAAGCAGATTCTTTATCATCTGAGCCACCAGGGAAGTCCATGAGTTTGCTAGTTGGGCAAAATTAAATCAGGTTAACCAAGATTCTCTAATTGATATTAGCAGGGCCCCCATTCAATCCACCATTAATGTTACTTACCAATGAAGTTCTCTGTTATGTTATCATTGTACATCAATAGCTATTTTATATATAATTTGACTGACATGAAATACTGTTTTAGATTTAGCTGAAACTATTTCTGAAGTGTGCATTTCTTAATTTTATTTTTGATGATTTGTGTACAAAAAACAAATAAATTTTATATTAACAAGTAGAATTTTACCAAATCTTATTCAGGATTCTGTGGGGACAGAGACATGACTTCTTTGCACTTATAATGTACCAATTCTTTCTATGTGGTGTTAAATAAATATATCCTTTAAATTTAGGCTTCCCTGGTACCTTAGATGGTAAAGAATCTGCCTGCAATGCAGGAGACATACGTTTGATTACTGGTCATGCAGATACCCTGGAGAAGAGAATGGCTACCCACTCCAATATTCTTTCCATGGACACAGGAGCCTGGCAGGCTAAAGCCCATAGAATTGTAAAGAGTCAGACATAACTGAGCAACTAAGCACAGGAATGTCTTTTAACTTTAGTGTCTTAGTGTTGAACAACTCTTAATTACTATGATTAAACTGATGTAACTCCCTCATGGTTAACTATAAACTTTCATGACAACTCAAATCCACTCTTCAATTGACTTATAACAACTTAAAGAAAAGAAAAAAAGAAGACTCACCTGAACAGCCAAATGGTAATGTGTCTTTACTCAGAAATCTTTACATGACAAACACTTTATCTAGAGACTTCAATAGTCTAGGCTTTAATTAGGTGTTATTTATTATTTTATTGTTAAGTCTCTACAGTTTACTAAAGTGGTTGAATGATGTATCAACAAGGGAATTTTGTTAAATGTGTGCACTGTTTTCCTTCCTAAAAATTGGAATTTGAAATGCTATTAAAAAATGCTACAAAACTTGGACAGTTCTCCACAGTGCTCTTGTAAATGAAAAAGCAAACCTAAGCCATTTTACATTCATTGACATAATAATTTGGTATTGACTAGCTTCCTAGCTGGAGAAGGCAATGGCAACCCACTCCAGTACTCTTGCCTGGAAAATCCCATGGATGGAGGAGCCTGGTGGACTGCAGTCCATGGGGTCGCTAAGAGTCAGACAGGACTGAGCGACTTCACTTTCACTTTTCACTTTCATGCATTGGAGAAGGAAATGGCAACCCACTCCAGTGTTCCTGCCTGGAGAATCCCAGGGACGGTGGAGCCTGGTGGGCTGCCTTCTATGGGGTTGCACAGAGTTGGACACGACTGAAGCGACTTAGCAGCAGCTTCCTAGCAGTCTCTTTCACACCTTTGTTCCTGAGGCTGTAGATCAGTGGGTTCAGCATGGGGATGACCACTATGTAAAAGACAGAGGCCACCTTGACCATGAGCCATGAACTTCTGGAGTTAGGAACACAGTGGAGGGAAAGGATGGTCCCGTGGAAGACGGTAATGGCAGTCAGGTGGGAGGCACAGGTGGAGAAGGCTTTGTGGTGCCCCCCAGTTGAAGGCATCTTCAGGACAGTGATAAAAATGAAAACATAGGAGGTGAGAATAATTATCAGGCTGCTTATTTCATTAAACATGGCAGAGACTAAAATGATCTCCTGGCTAATGTAGGGGTCAGAGCAGGAAAGAGCAACAATGGCTGCGTGCTCACAAAGTTATTTATGATATTATTTCCTCTAAAGGACAATTCGGATAAAAAGTGGGTAAGAGTCAGGGAACAGACTGTACCCCAAGAGTATGATGCACCCACCAATAAGGAACAAAGCTTCTGGGACATGACAGCTGTGTAGAGAAGAGGGTTGCAAATGGCCACAAATCGGTCATATGCCATCACTGCCAACAGGAATGTCTCTGTCACCACAAATATGCAGGCAAAGAAGAATTGCATGATGCATCCTGTGAAGGAGATGGTTCTGTCTTCCACAATCAAGTTTTCTAGTACCTTGGGTGTAACTACTGTTGAGTAACAGAGATCAACAAAGGACAAATGTCTGAGGAAGTAGTACATAGGGGTGTGGAGTTTGGGATTTATCTTGATAATTAGGATCACGCCCAGGTTCCCCAGCAGAGTGATGGAGTAGATGGTTAAGAATAATAGGACAAGGGGTATCTGGAGTTCGGGATATTCTGAGAAGCCCAAGAGAATGAAAATGACTTCAGCACTCTGGTTTTCTTGGTTCCTGTGGACAAAATATAAAAGTTGATTCAGAGAAATCTGAAGCAAAATTTGAATGAAATGTAATGTTATTCCCTCAGTATTGTCGGACATTTTTGTGACTCCATGGACTGTAGCCTGTCAGGTTCCTCTGTCCATGAGATTCTCTGGGCAAGAACACTGGAAGGGTTGTCATGCCCTCCTCCAGGGGATCTTCCTGACCTAGGCATAGAATGAGAGTACTTATGGGGAAAAAGAGTGCATTGAATTATTATTATTTTTAAAATTAGCCTCTTTCCCTCCAAAATGCCTCTACTGTCTTTTTCTGACATTAAAATTCATTCTTTTCAAAGTACTTCCTAAATTCTTACCAAAACTTGAAATGGCACTCAGTATAAGGGAAGTTCATTCCACATAGAATTCTCTAAAAATTCTATATCTCATTAGGAGTTGAAATTAAACACTTTGTTATTTTCACTCAGGTTTTGTAAATTTATACTCCAAGAACACATATCACACTTCAAGATTTCCTGTACATGTATAACTATGTCATTCACATATTCTCCCACTCTTTTTCTTCAGTTATTCCTTTACATTCTTAAACATGTGATTAATTCCTGATTCCCTGAAAGTATGTTTCAATTTAACATACAAATCATAGAGCACATATTCTCTAACTGAAAACACTTTTTAAAAAAGTCAGGATTTGTTCCCTATGTCTATGGTAACAAAGTTTGAATAGTCCAGGGTTGAAAGGGAAATCTTCACCAAAGATGGATACAATTTCTGATGCACACTTGTTCCTTCTTCCCCGCACTGCTTCTCCACACCTGTAGCTTTTCACTCCACCTCCCACACTCTGTACTTGTCAACAGGCTTGGGGCCAATGTTCCCAATCGCCCATGTAGTCCAGGAAGTGTCAGCCATGCTCAGCTGTGAGCATAGGTGCTGTGCATAGTATTTATCTTCTTTTCTGTGCAATTACCCCGGAATAATTTTCCCATTGCAGACCCACTATATGCTCAGTCCTGTAACAGGCATTTTAGAAACTATAAAATTATAAAATCTCAGCCTCAATTTGTTTCTTAGAGCATTATTCCAGGATAAAATCCATATAAGCACAAATGACAACTTATAGTTCTTGTTTATTATTAAAGTTTGTATGTATAAAGGGAATGAAAATATTGTGATCCAGAAAAAACAAAAAAATTTCCTTGTGATGTAGCATGGTGAACAATAATATATGTGGTGAAAGATAAATAATCAAAGACTTCTAGTCAACTAAACAGGTAATCTGGCAGATTTATACATGTGCTTGTTTGCCTCCTGCAAAGATTAATGGAGCATATTAGGAACATATTATATTCCTTTTAAAGTGAAATAAAAATCAACTCACCTGAGTGTAGAAGAATTTGGCTCATTTAATAAAGCTTCTTTTCTAAGTTTAATGGATTCCAGGAAAATTTTTGCTGAGAAGTCATTTTTTTTTAAATATAGTAATAAGCCTGAAAAATAGTTAACAGGAATCTAGAATATATTGCAATGAATATTTCAGAAAATGAATTTCTCTTATAATGTATTAAAAATATATTCAGACTTGACCAAGAGAAAAGGACACCAAAAAAGCTGAACCCTAACATCAAACTGTAACATATATATGCCACCAAAACCCCAAGGAGATTAACCTTACAGAGTATTATTTAGCTATTGCCTTGAGACCACAAATGGGGCAATTAGATGAAATAATGCCCTTGTGATACTTTGGTTGCATATGCATTTTTTCCAAAGTTTGGGGAACAATTTCATCATGCACTCTAGTCCATTGATCTTTTAAAAATGTTGAACTAGACACTATATTTTTGTCTTTAAATACTTGCAAAATGCAGAAATATACAAAAGCAAAATCAGCTATTGGGCAACAATCCAAAGAGTCTTAATTTTTGTTGAATTTCTGGTTGTCCTCCTGTATCTGTGGGCTTCCCTCATAGCTCAGTTGGTGAAGAATTCTCTTGCAATTCAGGACACCCCGGTTCAATTCCTGGTCAGGCAGATCCCCTGGAGAAGGGATAGGCTACCCACTTCAGTATTCTTGGGCTTCCCTTGTGGCTCAGCTGGTAAATAACCTGCCTGCAATGCGGAAGACCTGGGTTTGATCCCTGGGTTGGGAAGACCCCGTGGACAAGGGAAAGGCTACCTACTCCATTATTCTGGCCTGGAGAAGTCCATGGACTGTACAGGCCATTGGGGTCGCAAAGAGTCTGACACAACTGAATGACTTGCACTTTCTCTGTATCTGAGGGACATATTGATGTGTTTGGATGTAAAACTTATACAATATGAATCATATTATAGTGTTTTTTACCCTTTCTTTAACATTTTGTTGTGAGTTTCATTTTCTGTAAAAACCATTGGTTTTCTTAAGATAATACAACTTGCATTACTATTACAAATATGAGCACAATTCTTTTTTATTCTTACATTTATTATTGAAATTGCAAAAAAGCTGGTATTCTATTTTTCAATTTGTAGTCTAGGTTTATGGGAAGTATAGTACATTTATTATTTAAGAAGCTGCCATATCTTAACATATAAACATCTCAACTCTAGTGACTTAATTTAATAGAACAGGGAGCAGCACTTTTTTCTGGAAAAAGCTGTACAGTAAATCCTTTAGCCTTTGTGGGCCACATACTCTCAATTTCAGCGCTGCACTTTTGTATCTTGCAGCATGGATTCACCCATAGGCAATACATCAGTCAATAGGCATGACTCTGTTCCAATAAATTTTATTTATAAAAGACAGTAGGACAGATTTTGTTTGCAGATGACACCTTGTCAACCTATGCAATAGAAGGCATTTCTTGATTGTTCAAAGTCTAAAATTATTTCCAGATCAGTAGGCAGATGTCCTCTGAGCGGCAATGCAGAGACTTAAGCTTGTTCTCAATTATGGCTTATGATAATGTGACTGGGTGCATGTGTGTTAAGTCACTTTAGTGGTGTCTGACTGTGAGAGGGTATGGACTGAAGCCCGCCAGGCTCCTCTGTCCATGGGATTCTCCAGGCAGAATTCTGGAGTGGGTTGCCGTGCTCTCCTCCAGGGAAACTTCCCAGCCCAGGGATCAAACCTGTCTCTCTTGGATTGACAGTTGGGTTGTTTACCACTAGTGCCACCTGGGAAGTTCAAAAATGGGATTGTTACGGTATAATTATAATGTAGTGTGAGAAATAATAATTTGCTTTAAAAAATACTACACTTTTCTGCATTGCTACTGTGCATATTTTTGTGTTTTGCTTATTTATTTTTCATTAAGCTTTTGTCAAGCATATTAAGAGTGTTCTTCACATGTTGAGATATTTGAATAATGACCAAGATATTTCCTGATCAATAAAATCACAATAGGATTTTGAACTTTGAGTCAAACTATAGTGTTAAGATAGATTGAAGGGATAAGAAAGAAAAACAAAAGATTTTAAGCAGAGAAGACAGTCTGAACCAAGGTAGGAGTTTGAATGTTCACATTGTTTTCAGGTGGTGAGAGACAGAGAAGCCTGGCATACTGCAGGACATGGGGTTGCAAAGAGTCTTACGTGACTGTGAGACTGAACAACAACAAAAAGTATGAGATATGATCAGAGGACCAGAGAATCTAAATTGTGTAAAGAATGCAATTAGGGTTAGTACCGATTGCTGAATAGAGTTGAAATAGAGTTCTATGCCCACAGGACAAGTATGTAGTAATGAAAAGAGATTGTGGTTGTAAAACGGTGTCGACAATGGGAATGAAATGGACTCAGTTTCAATATTATAATCATGGCTTTCAATGCAGTTGCATTAGTTGTTGATGTAAACAGAAAGAAGTAACTCCCATTTTCATTTTGTTTCAGAAACAAACATTATGTTCTTGACAGCATCTCATTGCAGATGAGTCAGTGATTCCCAGAAGCTAGCAATAATTACACAGGCACCTACAATGAGAAGTAGTAAACGGTGAGGTCTAATGTGGGAGCTAAAGCATCTGATAAACCAACCAAAGGCCTGAAGACATCTGGAACACAGAAGGAAAACAAAAGGAGACTCTTACCACTGTCTTCAAATATTTCAAGGCTAAAATATGAAAGAAACACTGATCTTTTTTCTGTGTCCTGAGGAGAGAAATTTAATTTTAAATGAATTAACTTAAAAGCCGCAGGAAGCTAATTTCAGACCAACAACAATAAAAGAATTTTCTTTTTTTTTTCTCCAGTGTCAATGAACAGAATAGTGTGAATGACTCAGAGTGTCTGGGTTGCCCAGTTTCACTAAAAGTATATAAGAAGGGGCTCTAGAGACACAAACTTTAATGTAAATAAAAGGAAGGGGAAGACTCTTCTGGAAGAATGTAGGCAAGATATTAAACTCCACAATGTCTCTCTACATTTCCCATATTCTGTGACTGGTCCTCACACTGGCCTAGAGCTTTCACTAAGATCACTTTTTGCTTGGTGTTCCCAAAATACTGTTTTAAAATTATCTGTATAATTCTCAAAATCCATAATTTACACATCTGTAACAGATTGACTTAACTACTCCATCTGATAAAAAATCTATTACTATAACTAAATAGTACATTCTAACCACCTTAATACATAAGGATTGAATTAAATTCAAACTTTATTAATCTTTGTCTATAACTGAGGAGGGGCTTCCCTGGTGACTCAGATGGTTAAGAATCCTCCTGCAATGCAGAAGACCCAGATTTGATCCCTGGGTTGGAAAGATCCTCTGGAGGAGGGAATGGCAACTCACGCCAGTATTTTTGCCTGGAGAATTCCCATGGACAGAGGAGCTTGGTGGGCTCTAGTCCATGAGGTCGCAAAGAGTCGGACACAACTGAGTGACTGAGCACTGCACATAACTGAAGAGATCACTCCTATAAGTGTATGTAGGTAAAGCATGCTTAAAAAAAGTAAGAAATTTAATTCAAAATAGCCTCCTAAATTCAGTATGACATGTAAATACGTAATTTTGATTTGACCTGCAATGCAGGAGACCTGGCTTCTATCCCTAGATTGGGAAGATCCCCTGGAGAAGGGAATGGCTACTCACTCCAGTATTCTTGCCTGGAGAATTCCATGAATGGAGGAGCCTGGTGGGCTATAGTCCATGAGGTCATGAAGAGTCAGACAGAGCAACTAACACTTGCACTTTTCCCCGCATGTGTTTATGTGTAGATACCTCTGAGAATGGCAAGTGTGAAGTGCAGGCCATCATGGGCACCCTGGTGTCTAGGGTCACTCAGTGTGCACACAGGTAGTTTTATTTATCTTTCTTTGATCTGGTCTGGGGCTCCAGTCTGGCACATATTCAGAAAAGATTAAAGAATTAAAGTAAATCTGATAGTCTCAGTCCAGGATTATTTCTTATTACACAAGAGGTTATTTTTTCCCCTTAAGTTTATATACAGTTTAAATACTAGTTTGACACAATGGGAAGGAAATGTTGGTTTTATTTTCCCCAACATTCCCAGTTTGACCCTACATTATCTATTTGTGGTCTCATTCTCAGCAAAATTACATACTAATTGGTAGAATTTTTTCATAGGATCTAAGAGTATAAAGTGCTAATCGTTCAGTCATGGTTGACTCTTTGCAACCCTGTGGACTGTAGTCCGCTAGGCTCCTCTCTGCCTGGAATTCTCCCGGCAAGAATACTGGAGTGGGTTGCCATTCCCTTCTCCAGGGTATCTTCCCGATCCAGGAATCGAATCCAGAATCTCTCACATTCTAGACGGATCCTTTACCTTCTGAGCCACAAGTAGTATAAAATCCCTCTGCAAATTAGTAGCAAAGAGTATGAATTTGTCTTTCCCTAACAAGTGATGCAATGGAACCCCACAGCAGTACTCTTGCCTGGAAAATCCCATGGCCAGAGGAGCCTGGTAGGCTGCAGTCCATGGGGTCTCTGAGTCGGACACGACCGAGCGACTTCACTTCCACTTTTCACTTTCATTTATTGGAGAAGGAAATGGAAGCCCACTCCAATGTTCTTGCCTGGAGAATCCCAGGGACAGCAGAGTCTGGTGGGCTGCTGTCTATGGGGTTGCATAGAGTCAGACACGACTGAAGCCACTGAAGCGACTTAGCAGCAGCAGCAGCAGCAGCAAGTGATACAAATAGCATATCCACTAGATGGCAGAGTGACACTGTAATTTAAAGCAAGGCACAAATAATGTGCATTGATTGACTGCTTTAGAGAAAGTAGCAGAAACTGATAAAAAGAAAGATGTTCGTGGTTTAAATATAACTTTGAAAACATTTTATTCCGTGAAGGAAAAATGTGATCTGTCATGTTGACCGACAGAGGATGCTGAGGCCACCAAGCCATGAGCACGGCTCCTGCACCCCCACCTCCTGCTCAGGCGGCTGAGCCCTGAGGAACTCTGGAACAGAGCTGCACCCTGAGGGAACACAGGATAGAAAAGAGCAGGGCACTGGCCCTAAGTAGTCAAGGTGCAGCTCAAAGGGATGATTTTCAAGGAGCCCAGACTGTTCCCGCTCCCCAGGCGCAGAAAAGCCCTAAATTCATTAACGTGAGCATTCTGGTTTTAATTTCCGATAATCTTCTGATGGTCTGACTACCTGGTTTTTGTTGCAAATGCATATACATTCTGACTCCTCCCTTCCCTTTTCAGAGCAGTTTCTCTGAACTAACTGAGACGTTGTCTTCCAGGTTTGTGTGTGAGTGGCTGCTCAGTCATGTCCGACTCTTGTGACCCGATGGACTGTAGCCCACCAGGATCCTCTGTCCATGGGATTCTCCAGGCAAGAGTATTGGAGTGGGTAGCCAATTCCTCCTCCAGGGGATCTTCCTGACCTAGGGATTGAACCTGGGTCTCCTACATTACAGGTGAATTATTTATTATCTGAGCCACCAGGGAAGCCACTTATTTTCTAGGTTTAAGTCCATAGAATAAAAAATAATTCTGTTTTTAGGTTTTTGTTGTTGTTGTTTGTTTGTTTTTTGGTCCGTTAGTAATTTCATGTCTCTTTCAGGAATAAGGAAACCAGTGTTCAAAGATGGCAATTTACTAGATCACATTCAAGCAGCAATTCACCTTTGATTTTTATCTTTGTTTTTCCAATTTTCGTTTTTGAACTGTGAGTGATACATAGTCACATAGTTTAGGTAATGAAGAGTGTTAACACTTCATCTCAATTAATTTTATAAGAAGTAAATACACAAAAACATGGTTAATAATATGTGCAATATTAGTATAAATATCAAAATCCTTAAAGAAGAAAATACTATTAATATATTACAAAAACAAGAATGCATAATGAAGTTATAATGTTATTAACATATATATATAATTCAATGACAAAGAAAAAATATTAATAAGCCATAAACTATAAGAGATGAGAGGAGAAATAAAAAGACTCTAAATTCAAACTAAAAACAATATATGATATATATATATATATGTGATTGTGTTTCTGTTATAATCCCAAATGACACAATTACATTATATCACAGAAATCTACTAATAAGGAATAGAATTTTTTCCAATCTTTCTTAAGAAGTTTTAAAAATTGACTATGTCTTAGCCCATAAGTAAAAGACAACGATTTTAATAATAAAATTATCATTTATTCAGTTCAGTTCAGTCACTCAGTCGTATTCGACTCTTTGAGACCCCATGAATTGCAACATGCCAGGCCTCCCTGTCCATCACCAAGTCCCAGAGTTCACTCAAACTCATGTCCATCGAGTCGGTGATGCCATCCAGCCATCTCATCCTCTGTCATCCCCTTCTCCTCCTGCCCCCAATCCCTCTCAGCATCAGAGTCTTTTCCAATGAGTCAACTCTTCGCATGAGGTGGCCAAAGTATTGGAGTTTCAGCTTTGCATCAGTCCTTCTGATGAACACCCAGGACTGATCTCCTTTAGAATGGACTGGTTGGATCTCCTTGCAGTCCAAGGGACTCTAAAGAGTCTTCTCCACCATCACAGTTCAAAAACATCAATTCTTTGGTGCTCAGCTTTCTTCACAGTCCAACTCTCACATCCATACATGACAACTGGAATGACTAGACGGACCTTTGTTGGCAAAGTAATGTCTCTGTTTTTCAATATGCTATCTAGGTTGGTCATAACTTTCCTTCCAAGGAGTAAGCGTCTTTTAATTTCATGGCTGCAGTCACCATCTGCAGTGATATTGGAGCCCCCAAAATTAGAGTCTGACATTGTTTCCACTGTTTCCCCATCTATTTCCCATGAAGTGATGGGGCCAGATGCCATGATCTTCGTTTTCTGAATGTTGAGATTTAAGCCAACTTTTTCACTCTCCTCTTTCACTTTCATCAAGAGGCTTTTTAGTTCCTCTTCACTTTCTGCCAAAAGGCTGGTGTCATCTGCATATCTGAGGTTATTGATATTTCTCCCGGCAATCTTGATTCCAGCTTGTGATTCTTCCAGTCCAGCGTTTCTCATGATGTACTCTGCATAGAAGTTAAATAAGCAGGGTGACAATATACAGCCTTGACGTACTCCTTTTTCTATTTGGAACCAGTCTGTTTTTCCATGTCCAGTTCTAACTGTTGCCTCCTGACCTGCATAGGTTTCTCAAGAGGCAGGTCAGGTAGTCTGGTATTCCCATCTCTTTCAGAATTTTCCACAGTTTATTGTGATGCACACAGTCAAAGGCTTTGGCATAGTCAATAAAGCAGAAATAGATGTTTTTCTGGAGCTCTCTTGCTTTTTCCATGATCCAGCGGATGTTGGCAATTTGATCTCTGGTTCCTCTGCCTTTTCTAAAACCAGCTTGAACATCAGGAAGTTCACGGTTTACGTATTGCTGAAGCCTGGTTTGGAGAATTTTGAGCATTACTTTACTAGCGTGTGAATTGAGTGCAATTGTGTGGTAGTTTGAGCATTCTCTGGCACTGCCTTTCTTTGGGATTGGAATGAAAACTGACCTTTTCCAGTCCTGTGGCCACTGCTGAGTTTTCCAAATTTGCTGGCATATTGAGTGCAGCACTTTCACAGCATCATCTTTCAGGAGTTGAAACAGCTCAACTGGAATTCCATCACCTCCACTAGCTTTGTTTGTGGTGATGCTTTCTAAGGCCCACTTGAATTCACATTCCAGGATGTCTGGCTCTAGGTCAGTGATCATACCATCGTGATTATCTGGGTCGTGAAGATCTTTTTTGTACAGTTCTTCTGTGTATTCTTGCCACCTCTTCTTAATATCTGCTGCTTCTGTTAGGTCCATACCATTTCTGTCCTTTATCGAGCCCATCTTTGCATGAAAATCTCCTTAAATATTATTTGGAAATATTAAAAATATATCATAAATATAAAATAAAACATGAATAGAAAAAAGAGATTATGCCAAAAAAGAGTTGGTTGGACTCAAGAAGAGATTGTAAAAAAAAAAAAAAGAATTTTGTGAGAAATCAAGATTAAATTGCAATGTAGAAAAAAAGGGATAGGGGACTTCCTTGGTGGTTCAGTGGTTAAGAATCCACCTTGCAACAGAGAGAACACAGATTCAATCCCTTTTTGGAAACTAAGATCCCACCTGTGGAGGAGCAACTGACACCCCCCACTGCAGTGAAGAGCCCAGGCTGTGCAATGAGATATCCCTGTGCCACAGCTGAGACCTGATACAGCCAAGGTAACTAAGTAATTAAAAAAAAAAAGATAGGAGAAACAAACATTGCATGATTTCCCTTACATGAAATAGAAGAAGATTCACAGAGGCAGAGTATATTAAAGGATATCAGTGGCAGAGGGAAAGGAGGATGAGGAGTTATTACTTAATGGGTGTGAAGTTTCTGTTTGGAGTGATGAAAATGTTTTGGAAATATATAGCAATTACACAATATTGTAAATATAAGCAATGCCACTGAGTTGTGCACTTAAAGTTGTTACAAGTGCCATTTTTTAAAAATGTGAACATTTGAGGAATATGGTCTGGAGCTTGAATAAAATGCTGTCAGAGAAGATAAAATATTGTCTCCAAATGTTACTGAGAAATAAGAAAAACATAAGTAACCACAAAAAGACTTGGTGTTACCTTCCATTACAGGGATGAGGTATATAAGGGAGCTATTTGGGTAAACTGTGGACAGAAAAATCAACAGTGAAAGACATTGAGGAAGAATGGACAACAGATTGTGGTAACTTTTCAAAGTGGTTTTATTATTGGTAGACTACAGGAGATGCATGCTGAAATAGCCAGCACGCTCCACAAACTGAATTGAGGCAGCATCAATGTTTTCCTTTTACCTGCAACAAAGAAAGAGTTTCCTTCTCTTTGCCTCTTCTTTCTGAGGTGTGCATGTTATGAGCTTTCTTTCCAGGTCATCTGAGTTTTCTCACAATAGCCCCCAAGGAAAGTTGTACTTAGTTTCCATATACACATAGGGAAAATATGATTTGGTCGATATAATTATTTTTAGGTCTTTGAATAATGTTCAGAAAAGTTCAGCTTCACTTTGGTCACATTATCCCAAAGGGAATTTCCAAACTCACAGAGATACTGCAATAAATGTCTGCAAGTTAAATATCTCCCTGCTAAAGTTGCTTAGAAATCAGATAGGAACCTTATGCTGTCTTTGTTTTAATGTTCACCATAGAATATAATAAAAGTGTTATTTAAAGAGAAATAAAGAATAGTTGCCAACATAAATGATGGCACCATTTTGTTCTCTTAAACATTAAAATAAAACTGGGAAAAGCCTTTTGAATTTGCTTAAGAAAAAAGCTGGACACCTCACCTTAGAGAGCAGGTAACTTCTATTTTCAGATTTCTAGAGAATTATTTGTATAATGAGACATATTACTTCATAGTCATAGAATTTACTGGTTAATTTACATGATGGTACTGTGAAATATTACATGTACCTGAGGTTTAAGCCAAGTGATTTGGACATGAATTAACTTTTCTTTAATCAATCCACAATTAATCAGATCAATATGATTTTAGAATTTATTATTTAAATATAATTTAATGATCATTTGCCCCTTGGCTAATGTTTGTTAGAAAACTTTAACCACATTTTCATACAGTCAACATTTGAAACTATTGCTCTATCTACCTGGTAACACAGAGCATCTCTTTCATGGCTACACATTTTTTGTACAACTCATGTGTGATAACTTACCCTTCCTATGTCAATTGCATAAAGTAATAAAAATGACAGTGATAAACATTTTTTCATAACTTGGGGAATGTTAAAGGGAAGCTAGTAAAGCAGAAAGTCTGTGACTTAAATTCCAGTAAAGGATACAGAAAATCTGTTAAGGAAAAACTCAAGAAGTACAAAGTATGTTAAATCACTCTGCACTTACTTTCTATTAATTGCCTGAATGTGCCATATTTGTAGCTTGAGTTTCTCACTCCTGTATTTAAAAACACCACTTATTCTATTACAAGTTGGCCAAGACAGGGCTGTCTATTAAAAGAGGAGGTTAATGAAGATGATCTGAATAAATATTCAGAATAAATGAAAGAGTGGCTAATAGTGCATGGTAAGATTTAGTTCTGTACAGTTTGGAGACCACCCAGGTTGGAGACAACCAGGGTTTTAGGGCAAGTGACTGAGTTTTAATATATAAGACTACTCTTAAAGGTCTAGTCTCCACAGTAAGCCAAGGGAGTGAGAAGTGGGGGAAGGTTACAGGGATGGATTTATGTGACCTTCAAATGATTTTTTCTAATAGAATACTAGGAAAAATTAGAAAGCAATTCTAAGATGATCTTTCTGAGTCTCTATCATTCTGAAGTAAATTTTATTATAAGCATTCTGTGTTTTTATGTATCTTAAATACATGACAAAATAATTATAATGATAATGACATGTAATTAAAATGAATTTTCATTTCATTCTATCAAATATTGAAATAAAATTTATTTATTTGACAAATGCATACTGAATACTTAAAATAATCAAAGTATAGAGTGAGGATATAATGGGAAAGCCAACAGAATTAATAATTTAATTCATGATGAGACACAGTGCCATATAATTGATTAAATGAGGAATGTATTGTATAATCTAATTCATCAAATCCTTCATAATTTGTCATTATCCAGTCACAATCTTATTATGGGAGACCTAGATAACTAACTTACTAAATGAGAATTTCAATAAAGCCTCCTGGGTGATTTTAGTCTTTTTTTCACCTAGCACAATTCTTGACACATAGTAATTGATAACTGGTTAATAACTTTTTCCACATCCAAGATCAGATCAGATCAGATCAGTCGCTCAGTTGTGTCTGACTCTTTTCAACCCCATGAATCGCAGCACGCCAGGCCTCCCTGTGCATCACCAACTCCCGGAGTTCACTCAGACTCACGTCCATCGAGTCAGTGATGCCATTCAGCCATCTCATCCTCTGTCGTCCCCTTCTACTCCTGCCCCCAATCCCTCCCATCATCAGAGTCTTTTCAAATGAGTCAACTCTTCGCATGAGGTGGCCAAAGTACTGGAGTTTCAGCTTTAGCATCATTCCTTCCAAAGAAATCCCAGGGCTGATCTCCTTTAGAATGGACTGGTTGGATCTCCTTGCAGTCCAAGGGACTCTCAAGAGTCTTCTCCAACACCACAGTTCAAAAGCATCAATTCTTCGGTGCTCAGCCTTCTTCACAGTCCAACTCTCACATCCATACATGGCCACAGGAAAAACCATAGCCTTGACTAGACGAACCTTCATCCAAAAGAGATGAGTTTTATTTTCTTTTCTTTAGAGATTAAACAAGTAAGATGGCTCAGAAAGTTTATATAATCTGTTCCAAAGTCAAACATTCACTGTTCAACATAGATTTGAATGGCATAAATTTTGTTTGGTTTTGTTTTTCATTATATCCAGGTTAGGGAGAAAATGAGGCACTGGCCCTAACTCTCACCAAGATAAGATTGTTTTAGAGAGATAAGCTAAAGCACTTAACAGTATCTGGTAATTATTAGAAAAAAAAAATACGAAGCAAGGTAGATAGTTCTAAGAACCACAAGACTTAGAATATTTGAGTAACCATAGCATGGTGGGCTGCAGTTAGTAAAATCTACCTGGAAGTAGTAGATTTCACAGAGTTTAATACACTGTGATAGTGCTGAGCAAAGATTGGTTTGAAACTGCTAGTCCAGGTTCACTACTTCAGGGAATCATTAGGGATTCCAGAGAAGAATACTTAAGTTTGAACTATAGATGATGGAGCCTTCTATATACCTGGATTGGATAAAGGGAATTTAAAATATCAGGCTATAAAGGATCCAAAGAAAAGGAAAGCTGGAGGAGTTGTGTTTTTTTCTGAGACTGGATCAGTTAATCTTAAAGGAAATGAGAGACAGTAACCTGGAGGGGAGTTGTAAATTTATTCTGACTTGTTTGGAAATTAATAGTCATCAACGTCCAGCTATTGACTCCTCAAAATTTACGTCAGAACCATGGACAAGGAGTTAGGGTCCAGCAGAGATCCTTAAACATATAGTTTAACTCCCATTGCTTATTGATGCCTAAACTGAAATACAAAAAAGGGATGTGGTATACTCGTGCCAACAAGTTAGAAAATAGTACAAGAGATGAGATGAAGGAGACAATATTTTGCTTCATTTTCCAAATAGTCCAGTATTTTAAAGAATACCTTCTGTTGATATAATTATTAATTTTTTTAAATATGAAAATGACGCTTATAGACATATGAGGCATGCTTTCTTATTTTCCATAGAAATACCTGAAAATAGGGAAAATGCTTTCAAGTTGTTCAGGAATATAGATTATGGTTTTGAGTCATGCATTAAACAGTTTTTATATTTTAAAATGCAAATTAATTTGTAGGTATTTTTCACATATTCCCTCTCTTTCTAATGGCCTAGACTGAGTGCATTTTCAAGATTAAAATTTTTTAAATAATTTTCAATTTGTCTGAAATATTCAACTATTGGTAAGACAAAAGAATCTTCATTTTAAAAGCTTTTGTTTATTTTCTTGGTAATTCATAATCATTTCATTGATTTTCCACTTTTGGTCTGCAAATGCACTTACCAAAATGGCATTTACGTTGTCTTTTTCAAATATGATTTGACCTGCTATCTGATAAAGAATCCCAGAGGTAGGATTTTAGACAAATAGTAAGGGAAAAGATGCTGAGAAGATATAAGTTAATTGATCAATTCATGCAGTAAGTCAAGTATTAAATAAAGAATAATCTGTGATTGAATATATAACTTACAGTGTTTCCCACCAACTCAGAAGAATATAATTTAGGGGAGAAGTTAGAATAGAGTCCTGCATTTTTTTAAATTATTGGGAATTATTTTAAAAGCCTAAAATGTAATTGTTAGTTGAATGAGGTTGTTTATTTGACCACTACAAATATCCTCTCTTCATTATTCAGTTGTTACATACTTAAATGTCATTTTGTGGCCACTGATGTTGACTCTCATACACTAGATAGATTTGCAGTTTTTCTCTTCCAAACCCTACTTTATGTACACAGATTTGAATGGCAATTTCACTGAAAATAAAAAATAAGGAGAGGAGCATTACAGATTTGAAAATAAATTGTGAATATATTGGTTCTGAAGTTTGGAGTAAATGAAATAAAATATTTTAAATACTAAGGCCTTGTGTTTTATATAGTTGAAGTAGAGAATTTTGGTGTGATTTAGTGGAATGATTAATTCTCAGTAGTTCTTCCTAGTCTATGCTTCTTGAACTTCTGCCAGGAGAAAGGTATTGGTTTGTTCAAAGGCATAATAGTTATGAGCATATTATTAGAGCTGGTTTTACATTACTTTACAGCAGTGACTAGAAGGAGGAGGAGGTAAAAATAACAAGAATGGAAGAGAGAAAAGCCAGCCTGAGATAGTAAGACATGTGATATAGGAACAGAAAGAAGCAAACGTTTTCAGGATGACTGATTATTAGGAAGAGTTGAACAGCTTGAGTACATCTCTTAGAAAGAATCCAATTTATGCAAGTGAGTAAGACACTGTATGAGGCTAAAATTCAAGTGAAACCTACTATTAACCTCAAATGCCTTACTAAACGTAAAAAACAAATATTTTTAAAGTTTGAGGTGATACCTTTTGAAAAAATAGAGGTAATTATACTTTGCTTGTTATCCTTTTGTTTGACTATAAAATATAATATTCTATCTGCAAATTAAGCACATTTGTAAATTAATAATATTTGTAAATTAGGTACAACAGATATATAGCTGATTTGGGCCATGTATATAGTACTTTGGCCACCTCATGCGAAGAGTTGACTCATTGGAAAAGACTCTGATGCTGGGAGGGATTGGGGGCAGGAGGAGAAGGGGAGGACAGAGGATGAGATGGCTGGATGGCATCACTGACTCGATGGACATGAGTCTGAGTGAACTCCGGGAGTTGGTGATGCACAGGGAGGCCTGGCGTGCTGCGGTTCATGGGGTCGCAAAGAGTCAGACACGACTGAGCGACTGAACTGAACTGAACTGATATACCTCATGATTCCAAATTGGTTGATTTTTTCTATTTATCACATTTCCACCTAGGATAGATGGAAGGAAATTTCTCACATACAACATTATCCACATATAAGTGCTTTTTTATTTTCTCTCAAGGTTTCATTTCTGTGTCTATTTTCTCAATAACAAATAGTGAGAATAGGAAAGGGATGACTGATTTTTTTCTACAGTACCATTTCTTGAATTCAACCAGGGCATATTATCCAGTTATGTTTGATAATACATGCTAATAGAATGGTTGCATAAATATGCTGCATTCTACAGGGTTAGTTTTTAAATCAGGTGTCAAAGTTGTTTATTAGGAATTAATATTTTCCAGAGAGGGACAAAAAGAATGCAAGGAAAGCCTTTCAAAATAAAAATCAAATCTTTTTCTTCAAGTTTTGAATGCTTTCCATTTTAAAATGCCCATGACAAGGAATAATATACATCACTGTATTTACAAATTTGTAAAGATTGATAACTATTTAATTTCAAGTGGCTACAAACTGCTCTGAGTCATGGAAAATAGGAATAACACCACAGAATTTATTCTCTTAGGACTTTCTCAGAAAAAGGAAATTGAAATTCTCTGGTTTTCACTGTTCTTACTTTGTTACGTTGCAATTCTGATCGGAAACCTACTTGTCATGATTTCTATTGCCTCCAGTCAACTTGTGAAGCAGCCCATGTATTTCTTTCTGAGTCACCTCTCCCTCGCAGACCTTTGTTACACCTCCACTGTGACCCCCAGGTTGATCGCTGACTTGCTGGCAGCAAAGAAGATCATTTCCTACCATGGCTGCATGACACAGCTCTTCACCATGCACTTCTTTGGGGGGATTGAGGTCTTCATCCTCACAGGGATGGCCTATGACCGCTATGTGGCCATCTGCAAACCTCTGCTCTACACTTTGATCATGACCAGACAGAAGTGCATTGCCATGATCGCTGCTTGCTGCTCTGGGGGGTTCCTGCGTTCCTTTGGTCAGTTTCTCCTGGCCGTCTTTTTACCCTACTGTGGCCCATGTGTATCATTTGCTGAAACTGGCCTGCACTGACACCACCAGAATTGGTCTCCTTGTCATTGCCAACTCGGGCCTCATGGGCCTGTTGACTTCTGTGGTCTTGTTGGTATCCTAGCTGTGATCTTGTCCACTGTCAGGTCCTACTCTGTAGAGAATCGCTGCAAAGCTCTCTCCACCTGCAGTTCCCACAGCACTGTGGTGGTCCTCTTTTTTGCTCCTTTATTCTTCATTTACATTCGACCAGCAACTACTTTACCAGAAGACAAAGTGTTTGCTCTTTTTTATACTATCATTGCTCCCATGCTCAATCCTCTAATCTACACACTGAGAAACTTGGAGATGAAGAATGACATAAAGAAATTCTGGTGCCATATCGCAGTAAGAAAGGAAATGAACTAAAAGATACCTCTGATTTTCACTGCTGAACTTGGTTGAATATATGGATTTTCTACAATGAAGACTTTAAAATGTATAACGCTTGCCTTATATGCTTTTTTGTTTCATTTTGTTTTAGCAATATATAGATTTAAGTACGAGCAAAAGCTTACAACTCCCTGGATTTGTCCAGACTCTGCTGTGCTCTTTTCTAGTTTTCTTGTTTTCTTATTTATATCTCCTTTCCCCCTCTGATCTTTTGGCTGTGTAATCAATTTAGATATTTAGCAGTAGACTATCAAAGGCATCATGTAATACAAATCAACACTGAGAACCTATACAGCCCATTCTTATATGTGACTTTAGTCAATAAAGCCAATCCCAGGTAGCAATGATTTAGAAGATAATTCCAACATTTTACTTGCATCATTTAAAGAATATTCTAAAAGACCAAATTTTGGACCTGCAACTATATTTCTTAAAAATATAGCTTTCTACTCTGATAATTTTGTAGCCAAAGGTGATCTGGAGCTTCTCATATGTCCAACACCAGTACTCTTACCTAAGTCCCACATCAATCTCTTTTCTTTTGTTCAAAGGAACTGTCTCTCCCAACTCTGTCTGTGTAAACATGAACTGCAACTCTGGCTAATTCTAGCACCTGATAGTGTATATTTGTTACGGGCATGTGTTCTGGACCCAGAATTCCTTACTAACTATGAGGACTGGGACATATGCTCAACAAACCATCCATCAAGTGATAATAATAGCCCAGCACACAGTCTAGTGAGGATATGTGCAGGACTGAAACACTGCTTGGTCACACAGTAAGTGCTCAACACATATGAGCTATTTTATTGCCCAGTCTCCTGTTATGCATCAGAAATGTAACCCTTCTGATAATAACTTTCCTTTGCAACAGTGAGGGTGTGAGAATGGGGCTCATATTAATGTCATGCTCCTATTACTAGGCTTCCCTGGTGGCTCAGACAGTAAAGAATCCACCTGCAATGTGGTGGATCTGGGTTCAATCCCTGGGTGGGAAGATCCCTTGGAGGAGCTCATGACAATCTGTTATAGTATTCTTGCCTGGAGAATCCCCATGGAAAGAGGTACCTGGCAGGCTACAGTCCAGGGGGTCACAAAGAGTAGGACATGACTGAGTGACTAAGCACAGCACAGTGTGCAATGGGCACCTATTACTGGTGAAATTAATCTTTTCTTAGAGTGGGCAAGTGGAGAATATCACTCAAAGTCAATGATCACATCTTTGGCACTGTTCAAGTTAATAGCAGTTTTTCCAGTAGGAATTTAAAGTCATCCTGGAGCACCTTTGCCCAATGTCAGAAATGACTAGAAGCAAGATCAGGCCACTAGATAACTGATTAGGAATGGGTAGAATCTCAAAACTCTCAAAAAAATCTCAAAGCTTCGTGGATATGATGTACTTGCATGGGAATTTATTTTCAAGTTGTAGAGAGAGCCAGGTTAGATAAAAATGAGTTGTCAATGTTGAGGATTCTTAAGATGGGTTCATAATATAAAAAAGAAAAATAGCATAGTCCTATGAGTCAGTTGAAAATGCCCAACAAATAAACCTAAAAATATTATGTGCTAGAAATTCTTATAGAAAGATCCTAACATATTTGCTTGTTGTTGTTTTAAACCTACTTCTTGACAGCTCTCTGAAAACTCCTGGATAGGGCATGCACAGTATACATGTCAGAGAACATAACAGAGCAGGAAAGTGAAAGATCACTTTCTGGTGTGAAATAAGCAGGGTCTTTAATAAGACCAGCCAACCCTCAAAGTTTCCCTCTGCGTCAGAAGCCCTATCCTCCAACCAACCAGACTTGTATTATTGACAAATAAAACTTCAAAAATTAACACAAATGTTTCTGTTTTACTTTTATTCTTGGAACAAAAGTTGTGAATGTGGATTATTAAAATACTTGGAGTCTGCAGCAACATGGATGGACCAATAAATTATCTTACTAAGTAAAGTAAGTCAGACAGAGAAAAACAAACATATAATCACTAATATGTGGTTTATAAAAAAAATTATCTTACTAAGTAAAGTAAGTCAGACAGAGAAAAACAAACATATATAATCACTAATATGTGGTTTATAAAAAAAAATTACACAGATGGACTTATTTACAAAACAGAAAAAGACTCACAGACACAGAAAACAAACTTATGGTTACCAAAAGAAAAAGGGGGAGGGGAGGGATAAATTGGGAGTTTGGGATTAACAGATACAGACTACCAAATATAAAATAGATAAACAACAATGATCTATTGTATAGCACAGGAAACTATACTCAATATCTTATAATAACCTATAATGAAAAGTAATCTGAGATGGAAAATATACATACATATGAACACACAAATATATGAACTGAATCACATGACTATATACCCAAAACCAATACAACATTGTAAATAAACTATAGTTTGATAAGATAAGCAAGCAAACACTTCATTGTTAATATTAATCATTAACTAGGGAATTATGATTAACTCTTTCACTTTTGCACTGTGATCTCCTCCCTTCTCAGCTTCTCAAGAGCATCAGCCATATTTCTCTCTTCAGTTGAGTCATTAATAGCACATATAATATCAAGAAAGAGCAGTGAGATTCTCTGTAATTTAGTGAGTGACCTTACTAGTTCTTGCATTCAGGTTATTACCTATCTTTCATTATTTTTGGCTAAGACATTTTACAACTCAAAATAGAGAAGTTGACTCACACAAAATAATATCAATGTCAACAATGTCTGGCCATAGAAATTCAAATTGTGTCAGGTGAAATGCAAGTAATGATAGCCCTTTGGATACTTGACTAGTTTTGCATCAACTTATAAATTCATTTTAGCACCCCTTACTGACGAAAAATATGTGGTAAACTGTTGCCTGAACTGATGGTAACATCTTACTGGTTTCTACATTAAATATTAATAATAAATTCAATAGAATCTTTGACATGTGTCCATTCATCATTTGCATAAAAATTCAATAATATTCTCTTTTAAAATGTATCCTTTTACAAATGGTAAACTTTAAAGAACTATAGAAATAGATCCATTCACAGATACCCACTGACTCTTTTAAAAAATTCAATGGTACATGAAAAGATCTTAGAAGCTTTTAGACAAACAATAAAGATTAAGTAAATTTTTAAAAATATGAATTCAATCATATGATTTCAACTTTTCAACAAATATAAATACTACATTTGCAGGTAAAAAATGGATGAGAAAATACAATTGTCTTATGGAATTACATAAAGTAAAATTCAAGAGGCAACTAAGGAATAAATGTGTGTATAACGTAAGAATGTCCAAGATTTACACTTGACTAAAACGTCTATAGATTAAAATTTGTATAGATTAAAAAGATATGACCCACAACTTCCTATTCATTTATTTAAAATATACTATTTGTAATTATACATTTGCTTATTTTCTTGTTTATTTCATTGTCTATCTCTTTCCTTAGTCTCCAGCCTCACTGAGGACAAAGGCTGTTTTGTTCACCACTAAATACATTCTCTAGGGCTTCCCTGGTGGTTCTACGGTAAAGAACCCACTTGCCAATGCAGGAGACGTGAGTTTGATCCCAGTGTCAAGAAGTTCCCCTGGAGAAGGAAACATATTGCAGAAACCCACTCCAATATTCTTGCTGGAAAATTCCATGGACAGAGGAGCCTGGCAGGCTACATTCTGTGGGTTTGCAAAGGAGTGGGGCATATCTTAGCGACTAAACAACAACAAATGCATTCTCCATAGTAAGTTTTGTCCAAGTCAGACCTTTTAGAATTAGGACATAGTAAATATTTTTATATGAATAAAGGAGTAAAGCATAGGAGTCTTTTCCAGGCATCAGCCAGAAATTATAATGCCCTAACAAGCTTATTTTTTTCCTCCCCAGGAAGAATTGTCTTAAATCCTGGGTCTACTCGCTGAACTTTTAATTCTAGCTGTAGGGCTCTCGGTATTTCCCATGGCAGCTCACTTCAGTCTCCCTCAGCTAACTGATTCTGCCCTGTCCTGACAAATGAGCATTATATACTCCATGTCCATAGTCATCATATACTCCATTTCCTCATAGTCTCCATGTCCCATGTCTGATCTCAGTGCTTTGGATGTTGATGCAATAGGGAAATATAATTAAGAACTTTGGCATATTTATTTATTAGGTAGAAACTGAGAAATTGAAGCTATGATTTACATCTTTGGCAAAGTATACTGATGGGAAATTTCTATATTTTTAGAGATATTGAGACCTTTTCTATATTACACATTTTGTCAGAATTCTCCTTAAATGCCAATTTAACATCAAGCAGAATATTCAAAAGCAGAGACATTACTTTGCCAACAAAGGTCCATCTAGTCAAGGCTATGGTTTTTCCTGTGGTCATGTATGGATGTGAGAGTTGGACTGTGAAGAAGGCTGAGCGCCGAAGAATTGATGCTTTTGAACTGTGGTGTTGGAGAAGACTCTTGAAGAGTCCCTTGGACTGCAAGGAGATCCAACCAGTCCATTCTGAAGGAGATCAGCCCTGGGATTTCTTTGGAAGGAATGATGTTAAAGCTGAAACTCCAATACTTTGGCCACCTCATGCGAAGAGTTGACTCATTGGAAAAGACTCTGATGCTGGGAGGGATTGGGGGCAGGAGGAGAAGGGGACGACAGAGGATGAGATGGCTGGATGGCATCACTGACTCAATGGACGTGAGTCTGAGTGAACTCCGGGAGTTGGTGATGGACAGGGAAGCCTGGCGTGCTGCGATTCATGGGGTCGCAGAGTCAGACACTACAGAGCGACTGAACTGAACTGATACGTATATATGTATATATGTCACTTTTCTATAGAGACAAAGGCAAAATATCAGAGAGACACATATTTATTTTTTAGAAGTGGAAAAACTGCATGTTAAAAAAACCCTCAAAATTAGTTCAATTTACCAAACATATCTGTAGCAGTGGAACTCACAAGTTCTCTTGTAAGATTTTATGCAATTAGATATGGATTACTGCATGGAAATTCCAGTTTTTAAAATTCTGACTTTATCTTAGGTATGAAGCCTCATCTTATAAGAAATCTGTCTGATGAGTTAAGCAGCTGGTAAGTTAAATCCAGTTTGTAATTATAATAGTGATTTTCCTTAAAATGAATATTTGAATCATTCTGATTGTATTTATGATCTAAGCCTTCTAACTAACCTTTGAAAAATTCCAGAAACTTTAAAATGCTACTTTTACTATTTGGGAAAACCTGGCTTCAACTATCATGACTTGTGATTTGTACATGAGCTCTTAAAATTATCAGTGCCATGTCTCTCAGCAGCTCTCAAAATATTGCTAGATTTATTTGTCTTTTCATATTTCAAAAATTTAATCATATTATTAGCTCTTTGGATTCCATTATGGAAAAAAGTTTAATATGAAGAAGAATGCACTGGCCCAGCAGATAAGTGGACAGTATTGCAGTGAAGGAACTGAAGATATATTTAAAAAAATTAAAATCAAAACACCAGTATGCTTCTAAGATTATGCAGAAGCAAAAATATATGATGAAATTTTCAAAGAAGCTATTTGAATGGATAGTATTTAAGTGGTAGGTTTCTTTTTCCTTAGTTGAGATGAAGAAAAATTATCAAAGGGGAACATAAATATCTGTCTAATTCAGATCAGTTCAGTTCAGTTCAGTCGCTCAGTCCAGTTCAGTCGCTCAGTCGTGTCCGACTCTAGGACGCCATGAATCGCAGCACCTGTCCATCAATAAGGTTAATTAATTCAAAAGAAAGAAAACAAAAGTATTAACTGGCTGAAATAAGCAGTACATTTATCTTCAGAAATGTGGAAAGTCAGCTCAACCCAGACCAAAGAGAATGATTTTGCTTAATGACAGGATATTTCCCCACAGTGAGCAACCCCAGCCTTCAGGTAAGAAAGAGCAGATTGTTTACGGCAGGGAAACTCTGCTATGTCTTATCCATATTTATCCCATGTTACAATATTACATATTTTAAATAAGCAATTCAAAATATATAGTAAGAATAATACAGTGTACCCATTGATAGGACAAATATGTCAATGACAATGAATATGTACTAAATGTTTTATCTTAATATATACCAGTTTCTGTCTTAAGCTGTTATATAAGTGAACTCATCATATCTTTACAGCAGATCCCAGAGTTAATTACAGTATTATTCATTTTATAGATGAAGAAGCTGAGGTTATATATTTTATCTGTGATTATGCTCCAAGTGAATTTTGGAGCATCTCATTCTATGTAGGCCCAGAACTCATAACCTTAATTACTAGAATCTACTACCACTCAAATAGTGTGAGGACCTCCTGAATTTATAACACTATGGGGGTTCCAAGAGGAAGGAGGGGAAACTAACATGTTTTTGAGCATCAAGTTCTGTATATGTAAGCTTATTTACATTCCACAGTAATCCTGTAAATTAGGCACTGCATGCTTATTTTAAGGAAGAAGGAAAAAGTATTTGAGGAGGTGAAGACTCTTTCATTTGAGTATCAGAGCTATGTCTGAATACAACTCTTATCTCTGAAGTTTCTGATATTAATATTAATAATATTTCCTATCTTGTTCAGGGAAGGATAGTACAAGGTACAGTTTCTGAGATGGTGTACTCACATTTTCTCTGGGGCTTTGATCTTATAGTTAGTAATCATGTGTGTGTTATTTGCTCAGTTGTATCTGACTCTTTGTGACCCCGTGGACTATAGCCTACCAGGCTCCTCTGTCCATGGAATTCACCAGGCAAAAATATTTATTGAAGTGTGTAGCCATTCCCTTCTCCAGGAGATCTTCCCAACCCAGGGATTGAACCCTGGTCTCCTTCATGGCAAGCAGATTTTTACCATCGGAGCTATCACGGAAGCCCTTAGTAATTGTTGAGGATGGCCAATAACTATTAAATATATAGTACTTTCCAGATATTGCTTTAAGAAATTTCACATTTAGAAACTAATTATTCAAAAAATCACCATATAAAGAGATATTATCTTTACCTTGATTTTACAGAGAAATAAACTGAGGCACAGGAATTGTAATGAAATTGCCACTGTACTTGTTACTTTTTATAGTTTCAATGTATCAAGCAGAGAAGGGAAGGCAGGAGAGAGGTAAACAGATGTCTTCCCCAAATTAATGGAGAATCAGAAGTCACACATTATTGGAATCTGGGGAGATCTTCAGAGATTATCTAATCACTTTTATTTTATGAATGGGAGCCTGGGATCCTAGGGAATGAGCAATTAAGCAACAAAGTGGGAGGAAAAAACCAGCTATTTTGCCTACTTACATAGTGTATTTACCAGATGATTACATGAATACAGGCATAACTGCTTCTATTTTAGAGAACCGAAGAGATTCCTCTATATAGTCATGCAGATTGTGTGGGTGAATTCTCTAAGAAATTAAGGGAAGAAGTGCTACATCTTGTTTATTGTATTGTGTTTGGGGGAACTATTTTGGAATTAGAGGAGTCCATTTCTCAGTATATTATTTCCAAACTAGGCAACTATAATTACAGTCTGATAAGATGTAACTCAAATAACTTCTGAATGTTAATTTATTTTGAAAGAAGAAATAATCTTGCAAGAGAAATATAGACAAATAGGAAAAGCAGAGTTGTAAATATATTAACCTAGAGATGCTACAAATAAAGTTTAAGAAATATGAAAGTTTCATGGAGTATTTCACATGAAGGAATTTTTTCCTCTTAAAAGTCAAAAGGGCTTCCCTGGTGGCTCAGAGGTTAAAGCATCTGCCTGCAATGCAGAGGACCTGGGTTTGATCCCTGAGTCAGGAAGATCCCCTGGAGAAGGAAATGGCAACCCACTCCAGTATTCTTGCCTGAAGAATCCCATGGATGGAGGAGCCTGGTGGGCTACAGTCCACAGGGTCGCAAAGAGTCAGACACTACTGAGCAACTTAACTAACTTAAAAGTCAAAAAGGATTACGAGTCCACTCATAAAAATGATTTGTTCTTCAGTTTTATTGTGAATTACCTGACTAAAGGATGATTATTTATTGTATTATTCCTTCAAAATTATAGCATATTGTTCACTTTCCAGATTTTTATTTAATTGATATTTATTTAACATTGACTCTGTGCCAGCACTGCAAAACCCACCCACACACCCTACACCAATTTTGTGATTTCATTAGAAACCACTTAATCAAGCAAATTCTATAGTTACCCCTATTTTACATCCTAAATTGGCACATTATATGTCACCCTACTTAACACTATTAAGATTATCTCTCTTTTTTAAATTCTTGACAAATATAATTCCTTGCTTCCTCACAAAATAATTTAAATTATATAAAAACTGGAACTTTGTCTAATTTATCACTGTATTCTTAGCTCTTAGAAGAATATTAGCACTAGATATTCAAAAGACTCGTATTAAATGAAAATGATTTCAGTGGGTCTCAAAATAACTTGTCTTTAAAAGGCATTGGTGCCATTTTAAGTAGATATTAGGTTTCCATTTTCTCATCAATGATTCATTTCATTGGTTTTGTCATTTCAGATAACTTTCTTGAACATCAGATCATGGAAGATAGAAATAATGTTACTGAATTTATCCTCTTAGAACTTTCTATGGACAAGAAAGTCCAGATCCTCTGCTTTTTATTTTTCTTATTCTGTTACCTGGCTATTTGGTTGGGGAATTTGATCACTGTGATTTCTATTACATGCAGTCAGCTGATCACCCAGCCCATGTACTTCTTCCTTAACTGCCTTGCACCCTCAGACATCTTCTACACCTCCACTGTGACACCCAAACTCATGACTGACTTACTGATGGAGAAAAAGGCCATTTCCTATAAAAACTGCATGACACAGCTTTTCACCACCCACTTCTTTGAGGGGGGATTGAGTTCTTCATCCTCACAGGGATGGCCTGTGACTGCTATGTGGCCGTCAGCAAACCTCTCCACGACGCCATCACCATGAACAGGCAAAAACGTCACTCAATTCTCATAGCGTCGTGTGCAGGGGGACTTCTTCATTCTCTTGGTCTCTTTCTTCTTGCGATTGTTTGACCTTTCTGTGGCCCCAGTGAAATAGATCACTATTTCCGTGATGCATATCTTTTGTTGAAACTAGCCTGCACTGATACTCACAAAATTGGCTTTTTTGTCATTGCCAATTCTGGCTTGATGGGACTGGTGCTCTTTGTGGTTTTCATGGCCTTCTACATTTTGATTCTGTATAATGTGTGCACGTATTCTGCAGAAAGCCACCATAAAGCACTTTCCACCTGTAGTTCCCACATCACAGTCCGTGATCCTCTTTTTCACACCTGTCATCTTTGTTTACATTAGACCTGCCACAACATTACCAGAAGATAAAGTGTTTACGCTCTTCTACACAATTATTGTCCCCATGCTCAACCTGCTTATCTACACACTTAGAAACATGGAGATGAAAAATTCCGTAAGAAGAGTTTGGTGCAATAAAAGGTTCTGGGAGGGGAGCTTAATGATCTGAAGGTCATTCATCTGATGCCAGTGACTGTCTTCTCATCACTCCCTCTGTTGCTGATTCTCTCCTGCTAATGGGAAAATCAGTCAGAATGTGTAAAACCCAAGCCTCCAACAACAGCTTGCCTTCAGTGGTTCCTTCTTTATTTTCCTCTCAATGCATTTTCCTTGATTTCACTTTTCACTAATAATCCCCTTTGTTTAAAAAAAAAAAAAGAAAAGAAAACTTTTTACAGAGTAAAAACACACTGAAAAATCTGGAGGGAGAGTGATCCTGCCTGTATTGAAGGCTAAACCTGGGGGAGACCTAGCTCTCAAAATACTTGGCCTCAAGGTATAAAAGGTAATAATATGTTAAAAGGTAAAAGACAGTTAAAGAATCCACCTGCTAATGCAGGAGACACAGGTTCAATCCTTGGGCCAGGAAGATCCTCTGGAGAAGGAAATGGCTACCCACTCCAGTGTTTTTGCCTGGGAAATCCCATGGAGAGAGGAATCTGGTGGAATACAGCACATGGGGATGCAAAATAGCTGGACATGATTCAGTGACTAAACAAAAACAAAAAGGCAGTTATAGGAAAATAAGAACAATCACATACTGCAAACTCCTTTCAGAACTATATACCTAGCCTTGTATCCTACAACTCTAGATTTCTTTTAATCAAGTACCTAGAGATTTTTTTTGTGTATTTGTGAACTGCTATTATTTTACTTAAGTGAAAAGAATATATAGATCTAAATACAACATAGTGTAAAGTCCAGCCTAATAGTCTACATGGCAAGTCTTACAGTCTGAAAAGCAAGTCACTGTGTGATCTGTTTGTGAAGTAACATTGTAAGTATTGGGGAAAATATATGTGTTTATATATATATACAAACTCATGCTATTTTAACTGGGTTTGACATTAAGTATACATGATCAAGGAATAAATAAACTACAACTGACTTTGCTACAAAAAAGAAGAAAATATAAATCCTTTAGTTCCTCAAAATAGATGATTTATCTCAAAGTAAAAGACTTTCACTTACTATCTAAATCCAAGTGTAGAATAATCCTAAAATAATATTTGACAAAATATAGATCAGACTCAGTGATGGGAATATATATATATTCTGCTGCTGTGCTTAGGTGTTTCTGACTCTGTGGCCACATGGACTGAAGCCCACCAGGCTTCTCTGTCCATGGGGATTCTCCAGGCACAAATATCAGAGTGGGTTGCCATGTTCTCCTCCAGGGGAATCTTCCCAAGCCAGGGACTGAACCCAGGTCTCCCACATTGCAGGCAGACTCTTTACCAACTGGGCCATCAGGGAAGCCCAAGAATACTGGAGTGGGTAGCCTATCTCTTCTCCAGGGGATTTTCCTGACCCAGGAATCAACCAGGGGTCTCCTGCATTGCAGGTGGATTCTTTACCAGTTGAGCTACCAGGGAAGTCTAATGTGTATACGTCCATACCTATAGGATTTTCATGATTTTCTAGTGCAAAGTATACATTTTGTTTGAAATACATTTTTAAGATTGCTGCATTTTCTTATGAAAATGTGCATAGTTTTGGATATAAAATGTAACTATTAATAGTATAGATTTGTATTCTATATAATGAGTTAAACTATATTTAATACTATAGATTTATTTTAGGTAATAGGATATTTTCTAATGTTTCTCTCTCAAATAATGTAATATTTTTTAGAATTAATAGGACAGATTATGAATTTTAAAGAATCATATTATTAATATGTCATAAAAATGTTGTTAACTGTTCTCCACACAAAGATAGGCCATATTAATATTTGGCTATATTATGTGTGTGTCTCCTTCAGAATTTTCCACAGTTTATTGTGATCCACACAGTCAAAGGCTATGGCATAGTCAATAAAGCAGAAATAGACGTTTTTCTGGAACTCTCTTGCTTTTTCGATGATCCAGCAGATGTTTGCAATTTGATCTCTGGTTCCTCTGCCTTTTCTAAAACCAGCTTGAACATCTGGAAGTTCATGGTGCACGTATTGCTGAAGCCTGGCTTGGAGAATTTTGAGCATTACTTTACTAGCAACAAAGATCTGTCTAGTCAAAGCTATAGTTTTTCCAGCAGTCATGTATGGATGTGAGAGTTGGACTCTAAAGAAAGCTGAGGGCCGAAGAATTGATGCTTTTGAACTGTGGTGTTGGAGAAGACTCTTGAGAGTCCCTTGGACTGCAAGGAGATCCAACCAGTCCATCCTAAAGGAGATCAGTCCTGGGTGTTCATTGGAAGGACTGATGTTGAAGCTAAAACTCCAACACTTTGGCCACCTGATGAGAAGAGCTGATGCATTTGAAAAGACCCTGATGCTTGGAAAGGTTGAGGGGAGGAGGAGATGGGGACAACAGAGGATGAGATGGCTGGATGGCATCACTGACTCAATGGACATGGGTTTGGGTGTACTCCAGGAGTTGGTGATGGACGGGGAGGCGTGGTTAGCTGCAGTACATGGGGTCTCAAAGAGTCAGACACGACTGAGGGACTGAACTGAACTGAATATGTATGTGTCTTATTTTTGTACTTGCAAGATACTTTGCAAATATTATTTTCATATTTTGCTTAATATTTAAATGTCAAAAAAGAATGGTGTTTCAGAATTGTAAATAATAATCTTAAGGAGGCAGAAGTTATCAAAGTAACTGAATGAATATGTAGTAAATAATGTAAATTAACCAAATCTTACTTATTTTCCCAATTGAATTATCTCCTCAAGTGGATCAGTTGTTTGGAGTTACATTTTCATAAAGATCATCCATTAATCTTCCCAGATAGTTGCAAATATCTGGTAATAACTGATATTTTTCAATATCCCCATCTCTGTGTTTGCTTATAGTGTACAATAGCCTTCCATAGAGACCTCAGCTCTGCCTTCATGTGTAAATTAAGCATAAACCATAATCCATGACCTTCAGCCATGAACTACAGAGTTTAATATCAGATATTTTGGGTGAGGAATTTTTGAAAAAGCTGCTTACAATATATGCCATTCTTACCTCTCTTGTTAATAAATACAAGTACTAGGAAATAAAGAGGCCAGAATATATTGCTTCATTTCACAGAGACATCATTCATACAAATCTCTCTCTCTCGGAATGAGGCTTAAAATAAGACATTATTCTGCCTGCCTCATTCAGTCTGGATTCATGAACAGTTCAGGTTGTGGGGTGGTGGTTGCTTTTCGCTAGTAAATCACACTGTATGAGAAAACTCATATACTGATTTTAATTCCTATTATGTGGGGATTTCTTATGTTATGTCGGTTCAGTTCAGTTCAGTTGCTCAGTCCTGTCCGACTCTTCGTGACCCCATGAATCGCAGCACGCCAGGCCTCCCTCTCCATCACCAACTCCTGGACTTCACTCAGACTCACGTGCATCGAGTCAGTGATGCCATCCAGCCATCTCATCCTCTGTCGTCCCCTTCTCCTCTTGCCCCCAATCTCTCCCAGCATCAGAATCTTTTCCAAAGAGTCAACTCTTTGCATGAGATGGCCAAAGGACTGGAGTTTCAGCTTTAGCATCATTCCTTCCAAAGAAACCCCAGGGCTGATCTCCTTCAGAATGGACTGGTTGGATCTCCTTGCAGTCCAAGGGACTCTCAAGAGTCTTCTTCAACACCACAGTTCAAAAGCATCAATTCTTCGGCGCTCAGCCTTTTTCACAGCCCAACTCTCACATCCATACATGACTACAGGAAAAACCATAGCCTTGACTAGACGGACCTTTGTTGGCAAAGTAATGTCTCTGCTTTTGAATATGCTGTCTAGGTTGTTCATAACTTTTCTTCCAAGGAGTAAGCGTCTTTTAAGTTCATGGCTGCAGTCACCATCTGCAGTGATTTTGGAGCCCCAAAAAATAAAGTCTGATACTGTTTCCACTATTTCCCCATCTATTTCCCATGAAGTGATGGGACCAGATGCCGTGATCTTCGTTTTCTGCGTGTCGAGCTTTAAGCCAACTTTTTCACTCTCCACTTTCACTTTCATCAAGAGGCTTTTGAGTTCCTCTTCACTTTCTGCCATAAGGGTGGTGTCATCTGCATATCTGAGGTTATTGATATTTCTCCTGGCAGTCTTGATTCCAGCTTGTGTTTCTTCCAGTCCAACGTTTCTCATGATGTACTCTGCATAGAAATTAAATAAGCAGGGTGACAATATACAGCCTTGACGTACTCCTTTTCCTATTTGGAACCAGTCTGTTTTTCCATGTCCAGTTCTAACTGTTGCTTCCTGACCTGCATACAGATTTCTCAAGAGGCAGGTCAGGTGTTCTGGTATTCCCATCTCTTTCAGAATTTAATACAGTTTATTGTGATCCATGCAGTCAAAGGCTTTGGCATAGTCAATAAAGCAGAAATAGATGTTTTTTCTGGAACTCTCTTGCTTTTTCCATGATCCAGCAGATGTTGGCAATTTGATCTCTGGTTCCTCTGCCTTTTCTAAAACCAGCTTGAACATCTGGAAGTTCACGGTTCGTGTATTGCTGAAGCCTGGCTTGGAGAATTTTGAGCATTACTTTACTAGCATGTGAGATGAGTGCAATTGTGCAGTAGTTTGAGCATTCTTTGGCATTGCTTTCTTTGGGATTGGAATGAAAACTGACCTTTTCCAGTCCTGTGGCCACTGCTGAGTTTTCTAAATTTGCTGGCATATTGAGTGCAGCACTTTCACAGCATCATCTTTCAGGATTTGAAATAGCTCCTCTGGAATTCCATCACCTCCACTAGCTTTGTTCATAGTGATGCTTTCTAAGGCCCACTTGACTTCACATTCCAGGATGTCTGGCTCTAGGTCAGTGATCACACCGTCGTGATTATCTGGGTCGTGAAGATCTTTTCTGTACAGTTCTTCTGTGTATTCTTGCCACCTCTTCTTAATATCTGCTGCTTCTGTTAGGTCCATACCATTTCTGTCCTTTTTCGAGCCCATCTTTGCATGAAATGTCCCCTTGGTATCTCTAATTTTCTTGAAGAGATCTCTAGTCTTTCCCATTCTGTTGTTTTCCTCTATTTCTTTGCATTGATCGCTGAGGAAGGCTTGCTTATCTCTCCTTGCTGTTCTTTGGAACTCTGCATTCAGATGCTTATATCTTTCCTTATCTCCTTTGCTTTTCACTTCTCTTCTTTTACAGCTAAGTCATACAGTGACTCACTTAGTGGCTCAGTTCACACACTGTGAGAATGTAAGGAACAACACTTCTTGAAAACAGGCAATATCGAAAACAATAGCAGTAATAGTAGAATCATAAGTAAGAAGTTAAGTCAAGAACTTCTATTAGGTGTAGCCCAGTGACATCTCCATGTCATCTGACTTAGTTTGCTAAATGACTATAGCTTGCTGTTGATATCCTGCTTGTAGATCCTGAGCAACTGATCTTTATTCAAGGAGACTGGTTATTGAGATAAGCTTTAGAAAACAAAACGCAGAATGGCTCCTTTTTAACAAAACTATGTATTAAACCTCTAGCAATGTAACATAACCCACAAGGAACTAATCTAAGGAGTGAGTCTTAGGTAAATACAGACCTTATTAAAAAAACTGGAACTTAATATTCAGTAAACATAATAATGCCATAGGCCTGACATCAGTTAGGTGGATTTTTCTTTTACAGCTCCCAGTATACGTTGAGATTTCTTAATTGCGGAGACAGTCTTTTTATTTACCTGATAAGCTGTTCAGAACCCAAGTATCTCCAGTTTCTGGAGGGATGAGGCAGAGAGAAAAAAGGTATAATTTTACCCATAGGAGTAAATCACTAGATTGTTTTAAACGATCAGTAACTCGAGGAGAAGTGCTTCTTTATATCTGAAAACACAGAGTAAAAGTCAACAATATGTCAGACAAAAGTCGTGAAAATTGTGGTCATATTTGCGGTCTACTCCATCCCATGCAATTGATCCCTTTGTTCTGCTGTCCTTGCCCAATGACCAAGGACATCAGTGAAAGCAATAGCTCGAAGAGACTCATGAAAGTTTTTGTGAACGTCTCCTATGACCTGTCCAGCAAGTGGGTGCCCTGATCACTGGAGATTGTGGAAAGCACCTTTTAA